>NC_049902.1:10042111-10125099 GCF_001411555.2 Juglans regia | reverse complement strand
AAACATGAAAAATATTCTTAAAACATGAACAAACAATCATAAATGGTATTGACAGATCATATATAATTTTTTTGGATGGTAATTAATTAAATCATTCTGTCTAAAAAAAAAAACTATGCATTTATTTAAAACATGTGATATTTTAATAATTTTACTTATCAATATAATAAAAAATAATTTAAATACTCCTCATTTTACACTATTTTGATAAGTCCCTCTCCGGATTGATCTATGGCAAGTTGTCTACACTTGCCAAACAGTAGAGTTTTTAATATATATATATATATATATATATATTCTCTATCCATCCATCGAGTGTAGACAAGAGTCAGAAGACAACTTTATCCCCTTTTTTTTGGCAACTTTATCTTTATCTCATCACCCATGCCATCATGTAAATTAATTTTTAAGTCAAGCTTTTGATTCTTCGGTTTGAAATTTAGACGGAACGCGATGCATGAAAAAATAAAAATGAAGAAGCAAGACGCGGATTCTAGTGTTGCTTGGTTTTAGCTTTTTTCATTTTGGATGGACTTGAATTTGAGTTTGGGTCTTTTACTCTTTTACGAAGCAAGACACGAGACACAGTTCCTTGGTGTGACGTTTTCAAACTAAGGGGATGGGTTGCACAGGGAGTCAGAGACTTTGCATTGTTTTTGTTTGGCCCGTGAGCAGAGTGAGAGGACTGAGGAGAGACCGTGAGATTGAAAACTCAAAAGTTCAAAACCCTAATATTTCGAAAGATGGTTTTCGTTTCAGTGGTGCGTTGTGTTTTTTCTTCATCTCAAGTTTGCTCTAAACTCTGTATTTTTTTCATCTTAGTGGCGCTTTTTATTTTCTTCATTTCAGCACGCTGTGGCATGCGAGTATTGTGATTGTCGATCTCCTTCTCTCTTTTTTTTTTTCCCGTTAGCTTTATTCTCTCAATTTCTCAATTTCTCGTATTTGTTCTTTGTCCAGGTGTGTTGTAGTATGGTTCTTCTCGATTCCCTTTTTGTTCACAGTGGTGTGGATCTGAGCAACTCTTTAGATTTTTTTTTTATTCTTCTCGATTCCCTTTTTGTTCCCTCTATGGTGTGGATTTGCTGCTATTGGTTGTGCTAGTAGTAGTGTTGTTATTTTTGTGTTTATTTTCGTTGTTGATTTTCTGCTAATGTTTTATAATATATAATTTAGTATGTAAAAATGGTTCTTGTTTTATGTTCATGGCTTACATTCTCTTTAAAAATACTCCTAGATCGATTGAATGCAGCAGTTTTCAGTCTTTAGTTTTCTATTAGTGGTTTATATTTGCGTGATTCCTTTGGTTTTACACCTTTTTGTGTGATTCCTTTGACTTGTCATTCATTTTTTGTTAAATTTTTATTCTTTGATTTTTACCATATTACTTGTTATTCAGTTTTCACTTTTTTGTCTAATATTACCACTACATGTCTAAAAATCATTTTTTAGACATGGTTGAACATGTTACAAATATAGAATGCTCATCTGCAAGTCCACTCATGTAAGACGTAGAACGTACACAAGGAGATGATACTACCACAACCTTTATACAGTGTGATAGTAATTATGGGAACCATGAAATTGACGGTATTATTGGTGGAGAAGAAAACCCAAGTGCCTCTAAGGATCCCCAAAAATATGCATACCAAAGGAAGCCTAAGAAGAAAACTTCTACTGTTTGGAATGATTTTAAAATTGTGGTTAAGAATTGTGTAAAGAAAGCTGAATGTAACTTTTGCAAAGACCTATTATCTATTTCTTGATCAGGTTCTACAACTCCATAGGCACTTGACTAGTTGTCTTCTACACATAGCTACTTCTAAAAAACAAAAGGTTTTAACTATTGACATGAAGGGTCCTGAATGTGTGAACACAATGAAAAATTTATCGTATGATATGAAAAAGGTAAGAGAACTTGCTTCTCACATGATACTTTATCACAAGTATTCATTTTCCATGATGGAACATGTTGTGTTTAATAAATTTATGAGAGCTAATACTCCTTATTGGCAAAAGATAAGTCGTACTACAGCAATAAATGATTGTGAATCCACTTATGAAATTGAGAAAAAGAAACTGAAAACAATATTGAGAAGTGTGAATAAAGTTAGCATAACAACAGACATGTGGACTTCAAGTCAAAAGATCTCATATATGGTTGTTACCTGTCATTTTGTTGATCCTGATTAGCATTTACAAAAAATAGTCTTGAATTTTTGTAATGTCCCACCCCCACACAGTGAGGTTATTGTTGCTGATGCACTTCAAAAGTGTTTCATGGATTGGGGAATTGAGAACAAAGTGTCTACAATAACAGTGGATAATGCTAGGAATAATGATGTAGCTTTAAGGGTTCTCAAAGATATTTTCACTTTGAAAAAGAAGTTATCTGTTGGGGGATAGCTTTTTCATGTGTGTTGTTGCACACATATAACAAATGTATTGGTCAAAGATAGACTTAGTGAGATTGGTGAAATTGCCGATTGTGTTCGAGAATGGGTAAATACTTGGTTGCATCAGAAGCTCTTATCAAGCAATTTAGTGACATTACAAAATAGTTGCAATTACCAACAAAGAAACTTTTTTTGGATGTTCCTACTCGATAGAATAGCACTTACCTAATGCTAGCAACAACCTTAGAGTTTAAAGAAGTCTTTCCAAGATATGGAGATAGAGATCAAGGTTTTAATTATGTTCCAAGCATTGAAGATTGGATAAAAGTGGAAAATGTGTGTTTAATTTTTGCAGTTTTTAATGAGGTGACAAACATTATCTCAGGGACCGAGTATCCAACTACTAACTTATTCCTTCTTGAGGTATGGAGAATAAAAGATGTTTTGATCAAGAAGTCTCTTGACCAAAATGATTACATACGAGCAATGGTTGGGAAGATGAATACAGAGTTTGAGAAATATTGGGGGGAATGTAACTTGCTTATGGCAGTAGTTGCTGTTTTAGATCCAAGGTTCAAAATGATGCTTGTTCAATTATGTTTTCCAGTAATTTATTTAGAACCTGAAGCTACTAGAAATATAGAACCATCTTGAGAATCTTACATGAGTTGTATGATGAATATGCTGAAAATTATAATTTAGCTAATGTGGAGTCAAGTGGACATGAAAATGCTCGAGATATAGGTTCTTCTTGTGGTAGTTCTGTCAATGCTGTGGGCAAGAATGTGATGAGTGGCAGGTCTATATTTGAATAATTTGTTAGAAGTGTTGATACCATTCGACCAGTGAAATTTGATTTGGATGTTTACTTAGAGGAAGGTGTATATATTTGTAGTGAGGATTCAAATTCACATTTTGATGCCTTGGAGTGGTGGAAGGTCAATGATCTAAAGTACCACATTTTATTTAAAGATGGCATGTGATATTTTGTCAATTCCAATTACTATAGGGGCTTCAGAATCTACATTTAGTGCTGGTGGTAGAGTGATTGATCCTTATCGTGCATCAATGCCTATTGAAACAACATAAATGTTGTTATGTGGAGCTGATTGTGTTCGAGTACTTCATGGTTTGAAAAAATCATCGAGTGTAAAATAATTTTATTTAGTGATTTTTCATTGCCATCTAAAACTTGTTTTAACTTATTGAGAACTTGTCCTAACTATTTTTTCTCTTTCATTTTGTAGAAAGAAGAACTAACTTAAAAAGAGATTTTACGGCCCTGACATGAATTGTTGGCAGGTTGTATATTTTTGCTTTTTGGTATAATGCTATTTATTATTAAATTTTTATTTTGTTATATCATATTGCTAATGATATCTTGTGTGTTTTGTATCATAGGTTGATGGAGAGTGGCTTCTGGCTGATTTTTTGTTTTCTTTTTTTCTTTTTGTGAATTGATCTACTAAAAATATTTAAAGGAAGTATGTTTATAGGACATATTGTTTAAGTAGGGATGTAATTATTTTTGTGAAAAAAACTTGTTGACTCGTCGGAGTTGTCCAGCTAGACAAGGTTGCTGGAAATTTGGATTTTTTTTAAAACTTGGACATATAGGTAATTTCATTACTTGAATAGCTGACTTGAATTGCACAAGTATATAGAATGTTGCAAACCACTATTTTTGTACGTGATGAAGAAATATGGATAACATGAAGTAATTTTTTGTAGTGTTTTATTTTTGTACTTGGTGTTGAAAGAAATGGTTTAACATGTTGATATTGCTTTCATGTTTGTTATTCTTGGCTATTATTATTAGGTTGTTTATTACTTTTATTTATTGTTCTATAGGTTATTATTCAATCTATTGTGTTTCATTCATTTTTAGACTAAGTGTTTATTATTAGTGTTTATCATTTTATTAATAAGTTGCTTACTCTTAGTTAAGATTAGTAGATTTATTAGTGTTTATATATTTTTTATTCCCTTTAAACTAAGATAGACTTTTACACACTTATGTAATTGTCAAGTGTAATGTTGGCTCCTATGTCA
Organism: Juglans regia; assembly: GCF_001411555.2. Taxonomy (NCBI): domain Eukaryota; kingdom Viridiplantae; phylum Streptophyta; class Magnoliopsida; order Fagales; family Juglandaceae; genus Juglans; species Juglans regia. The sequence goes on along the minus strand of NC_049902.1, from coordinate 10,120,651 downwards.
TATGTGCATAAGAAATGGGGCTGAAATGAATAAGAGTTGATGGACTTTTCAGTTTGTAAATCTGAATATGTGATTTAGAAGTTATTATTGTGAATCTGTGATACCTTAGAAGTTAGAATTATTTACCTATTTTTGTTTTTAGCTATATTTTGGCAAGTGATGAATCATTGATTTATTTGCAATAAGAATGTTGTGAATAAACAATGCTATGTAATGTGCTGTTGTGCATCAGAGTGGCTCAAGTGAATAAGAGTTGGAGGACTTTTTTCTACCATTTATTTAGTTTGTTTTCCTAGTTGATGTTATAATTAGTGTTCTACCATTTGAAATTGTAATTTATTGTTATACCTTAGAAGTTGGAATTATGTACCTATTTGTAACTATATTGTGGCAAGTGATGAATCATTGATTTATTTGCAAAAAGATGTTGTTTAAGCAATGCTATGTCATGTGCTGTTGACTGTTGTGCATCAGAAATGGGGCTGATTTGGCTGAAGTCATGAATAAGGGTTGAAGAATATTCTTCTACCCATTTTTTTAGTTTGTTTTCTTAGTTGATGCTATAATTAGTAATCTACCATTTGAAATTTTAATTTATCGTCATGCTTTAGAAGTCGGAATTATTTAGCAATTTGTAAGTTTGTAACTATATTGATTATTGTGAATGTTCTGTATGGTCAATCTTTTCACAGGAAGTAAACGATTAGAAAAAAAGTATTCTCAATCAAATGAATCCAAATCAACCTTTGGATTAAAGTTGAAAAGATTCTATGTAGAAAAGAGAAGATGAAAGGTTGTCATTAGCAGCATTGGTTTCTCAATACTTTCAAAAAAATAGCAGATTCTGAATCAATGATTTATTTGCAATAAATATGTTATATAAGCAGTGTATAGTGCAATCTAATATTTATTAATACCATTCTAGTTAAAATCTATTAAGAGAAATAATCTTATTTATGCATCATATTTAACTCAAGCTTGAGCAAGTAGTTCAAGCTCGTATAAGCTTGTTTATTTTTGGTATTCGAGTTCGAGTCGAGCTTGATCTTAATATATGTTACGCGAGTCGAGTTCGATCAGAAATCTCTAATACTTTCAAGCTCGAGTCGAGTTCGAGTAGATATATATGCTAATCGAGCTCATGACCCCTAGTTCGAATTCAATTCGACTCGGTTTGTTTGCAGCCCTAGCGCTGATCACCCCTGGTAGACTCTGATGCTTAAGTCAGTAACAATATAAATATAAGTGTATATAAAATGAAGATGAAAATGTTTGTTACCTCTAGTAGGTTATTTATAGAAGGATGTGGCGTGATAACGACTAACTCTAATCACCAATCCTGTGTGCGCATCCTTCATGATCCCTTATTAAATGGAGAAGATACCTCCTGTTTTGTAGGAGTTATCGCGCTTAAGATGATCGTATCCAATTGTAGGTTCTATCTCCAACTCTTTGTGAGTTATCTGTCACATGGTTGTGGTTACAGGCTCTCTAATCGTGGGCCCCCTAATCCTAAGCATTGGGCTAACTTTCTTAGTGATGGGCTCGAAGCCCAGGGGATCCAAATGTCCACTTCAGTTACCCCGCTAATTTCCTTTGTGCTGGTACATGGAAAATTAAACTTTTGATTTTTCATACTCACTGCCTACCCCGCTAATTAAAGAGCATGCGTTTGTACTTTTGCCTCACCTGGGTATGGCCTATGCTAGTTTTTATGTTCAAGCCCATACCATTTCTTCTTTGAAAAGACATGGTTTATGTCAGTCGTAACTATTCCCGCTAAATTAATGGTTTTTAAAAGAAATGGCAACCGTCGGCGCAGCCAACCTTTCGAATTCCCAAGAACCCCCATGATTACTTTCCCAAATTTTCCTTAATCCATTCACTTCTGCCCATGCTTCCTCTTCCCACTTTTTCTTCTTCTCTGTTCATACTTTCTTTCCCCGTCTTCTTTGCACTTTTCTGTCCGTGCTTCATTCGCATCCACTTCTTCTCTTTCCTTCATGTCATTCTCAAGAATTTCTCAATGGCCAGCCGTGGTTCTGCGAAAGCCTCCCCCCTATCAAAAGGTGAGTCCTCCCTCGCTCAAAGCCCTGCCTCATTCAACAGATATTCATGGCATTCGGTCTTGAACGTGGTTGACCTCGTTGATTTGAGTGACTTTTTCTGTATCCCTGAATTAGTGGACATGACCATTCCAGAAGCGGGATGCGTCGACAGAGAGGGCGATGCAGGACATGTGGCTCTCACGGTCTATGCCCTAGCTAACAGGTTGCACCTCCCATTTATTCTCCGTATTCGAGATGTGTTATTCTTTTTGAAGCTTGCTCCTACCTAGCTTCACAGCAAGGCGTGGCAAGTGTTGATGTGTGCATGTGTCATTTTTTGCTGGGTGTTAGAGCCTCTCGGCGAGAAGTACCCAAACTTGACGACGAAAGAATTTCTTTCCTTTTATAGTGTGGTGTCTTTGCTTGGGAACATCTATAGTTTTCGTATCCATGGGCAACGCCTGGCGGCCTTCGAATGACGATATGATCAACGCTAAACATTAGACAAGTAAGTTCTTCTTTATCTCTAGTAAAGGTTGGGAATACCCCGCCGATGAAATGCATGTGAAAGATTATGCTGTGAGGGCCATTTTGGGGCGTCTCCTCAATGACAAAAGTCAGTTGTTAGAGTTGACTGACAGTCAGCGTTCCCGTATTGACCTCATTCATGAATGGGTTAAGGAGCATGACTGTGACGGTCTATGGTCAGATGACCTCCTTTCTCCTGCTAGCATAGATCGGTTTCTTATGGTGCCTAGTCGTGCCCACGTTAGGGGGGCCAAACTCAAATCAGTTCCCCTCCCCATGAAAAAGGAGAGCCCCTCAAACTTGGGGGGCCAAAAGTGAAGCATCCTCGTGTCGAGGGCGCGAAATCTGGTGATGTTTCTGACCCCATTGTGGAGGTCACGCTGGCTGCTTCCCTGATGTAACTGTTCTTGGGAAGGTCAGTTGATTGCTTCCCCTGTTAAGGCCCCTTTGCCAGTGAGCCCAAGTCTTAATGACCTGGGCGCCTTGATCAATTAGGCCATTGAAAACCTTTCGTTGGCTTATGACTTAGAGCTGCCCTCAGGGGGTGACTTGCGAGGACCCCTTTCCTTGAATTTCCTGTCGTTTCTGCTATTGTTCCCTCGCCTGTTGATGTGAGTGACTTGAGAGACCTATATGCTGCCTTTTCCTTGGGTGTGTCTGGGAGGGATGCTTGATGTTTCTGCCCCTGTTGCTGGTGGAGTTGCAATTAAGGCTGAAGGCGGGGACGCTTCCTCCCACTCTTTACCTACTACTACTTCCGACGATGAGACCCCGCCTACAGATCAAGATAGGGTGTCCATTCCCTCGCCAAACCCTTCATCGTTTAGTGGGGACAGGAGCGCCACTCCTCGTGAATGTGAGGTTTTGGAGAGCAACCATGACCCTATCAGAGATGGCGCCTCTGAGAAACAGGTGGTTGAAAAGACGGGCCCCCAATGTGATGAGCTAGTAGGTGAACAGATTTACGCCCAGTGTGATTGTGGTCCCTCCAGGGGAGAGTTTGTGCCCGAGCTTTAGGCCCTCGTGATCCCGAAACTGAGTTTAGGGTGGCCAGCGTGGGTTGAAACTAATGTAGTGGGGGGCGCCAATTGGGTGGTGGATGCTGGCCCTCGCTGCTCCTGATCCCATGTGGGGTGCCTGTTTTCTTTTTTGCTTGTGCTTATTTTGGTTAATCCATTGCTTGCGCAGAGTGTGGATGCTTCAGCATCTTGGATAGTGTATGAAATGGCCTATTTTCTTTTTTGCTTGTGCTTATTTTGGTTAATCCATTGTTGTCTTTAAGCTGGTATGATCCTGGGTGGTTGGTAGCTATCACTACGTAGGGACCTTCCCAACGCGGACTGAGCTTCCCTTTATCCTAAGCGGTGACCCCTGCTTCTCTCAAGACCAAGTCGCCGAGCTTAAATGACCTTGGTTTGACTCGTTTGTTGAAGTATTGTTTGGCCTTTCTCTTGTTGAGGATGTTCTGGACCTCTGCTTCCTTTCTCAAGAGCCTGATCGTTCTCCGCCTGGTGAAAGTGGCTGGTCTAGTATGTGGGCAAACCGGCTTCTATGGGGGTGACTGCTTCACTCCCAAACCCCAAAGAACATGGTCGTTCTCCTCCTGATGAAAGTGGCTGGTCTAGAATGTGGGCCAACCGACTTCTGTGGGGGCGACCGCTTCACTCCCAAATGCCAAAGTGAAAGGCATCTCCCCTGTTGGGGTCTTTACTGAGGTTCTGTAGGCCCACAAAACTCCTGGCGACTCCTCTACCCACTTGCCCTTCCGGTCACCTAGTTTCTTTTTGAAGATCTCGAGTAGGGATTTGTTTGTTGACTCTGCTTGTCCTTTTGCCTGAGAGTGCCCTAGTAATGAGTATTTTACCTTTATCCCAAGTTCCTGGCACAACGCTCTGTAATGCTCAGAATCGAACTGCTTCTCGTTGTTTGAAATTATAGTGTTGGGGATCCCAAATCTTCACACGATGTTCTTCCATAAAAATCTGGTTATGGTTTTAGCCGGTATGGTGGTTAGGGCATCTGCTTCTGCCCACTTTATAAATTAGTCTATTGCTACTATCATGTGTTTTACTCCACCCTTTCCAGGTGGGAATGGTTCGACCAAGTCAATCCCCCTATGGGCAAAGGGCCATAGAGAGGTAGTGGAGAACAATTTTTCTGGTAGGCAGTGTGGAACTAGGGTGTATGTCTGGCATTGAGTGCATCTTTTGGTAAACTGTTTGGCATTTCTAAGGGCGTTGGGCCAATAGTACCCTGTCCTTAAGGCTTTCCTTGCTAATGCTTTCCCACCCTCATGGTTACCGCAGATGCCCTTGTGCTTCCTCTGATTTCCTCTTAATCTTCCTTGCCCCTTCCTTCCTTTTGAGGAGCTTCCTTATCTCCAAATAATCTTCTATTTTGTTGGCCCATTCTGGAGTCCTTGGTTCCACCTGTGCTAACGCGATCCCAACGGCTGGTACTTCGATTAGCCAACTCTGTACCTCCCATGGAAACTTCCTTAAGCTTCTCCCCTTTAGTGGCGTAGGCCCTTGTTACCTAATTCACCACTTTCTGGGAATTAGCTTTTACTTCTACCTGTTTGGTGCATAGTGCTTTGGCGGCGGACAATCTTGCAACTAAGGCCTCGTACCCTGCCTCATTATTGGTGGTCCTAAAGGTGAGTGTTGCTATGTAATAATGTTCTTGACTTGCTTTTGTGACGATATGTACCCCTATGCCGCCCCCTAATCGGCATGTTGACCTATCGACAAAGACTATCCAGGGTCGGCCTAGAGGGGGCGCCGTGATCTCTACTGGGAACCCATTGAGCTCGGCTACAAAATCTGTGAGGGCCTGGCCCTTAACTGTGTTTCTAGGCGCATAGCTAATTTTGAACTTGCTGAGCTCTATTGACCACACGACCATACACCCAGAGGAGTCCGGTTCTTGTAGTACTCTCCCGAGAAGGATTTCTGTTAACACCTTTATGGGGTGGGCTTAGAAGTACGGTCGTAGTCTTTTGGCGGGTACTACTAATGCAAACACCAGCATCTCCATTCGCGGGTATCTAACTTCAGCACCCCGTAGGGCGCGACTTGTGTAATATATGAGCGCTTAATTTCCTTTTTCTTCCTTTACTACGACAGTGGATACGGCTTGGGGGGATACTGCCAAGTACACGTACAAAATATCCCCTTGGTTGGGCTGCTTCAACAAAGGTGGGTTGGTCAAGTGCTTTTTCAGTTCCTCAAAGGCTTGGTCACACTCTTTATTCCAAGGGTGTACCTATCTTAGAACTCAAAAAAATGGAAGACATTTGTCCGTGGATCTCAACACAAACCTGTTCAAGGCTGCTATTTTTCCTGCTAGGCGTTGGGTGTCGTTGATGGTTTGGGGCGGCGCCATCTTTAAAATTGCTTCTATCTTCTTAGTGTTGGCTTTAATTCCTCTTTGTGAGACTATAAACCCCAGGAACTTGCCTGAGTTCACTCTGAATGCGTATTTGGCAGGGTTCAACTTCATCTTGTATTTTCGTAACACTGCAAAGGACTTCTTAAGATCTGTTAAGTTTTGGGCGGCTTCTTTACTTTTCACTAGTAGTTCATCGACGTACACCTCCATAGTCTTCCCAATCTGGTGCTTGAATATCCGATTAACTAGCCTTTGATATGTTGCCCCAGCATTCTTCAGCCCGAACGGCATTACTCGATAGCAGTAGAGTCTTCTGTCAGTTATGAATGTCGTCCTCTCCTTATCCACCTTATTCATCCTGATTTGGTTGTACCCAAAGTAGGCATTCATGAAGCTCAAGAATTTATGCTCGACCGTTGTGTCCACGATGACATCAATCCGAGGAAGTGGGAAACTGTCTTTGGGACAAACTTTATTGAGGTCGGTGAAATCCACGCACATCCTCCATTTGCCATTGTCTTTTTTGACTAGCACTACGTTGGATAGTCATTTAGAGTAGTGTGCCTCTCGTATGAAACTCGCCGCTAAGAGTTTATCAATCTCCTCAGCTATGGTCGTGCACTTCTCTGTGCTGGACGACCTCCTCTTCTGCCGTACTTTCTTCTTAGCCTCTGGATTAACATAGAGGTTGTGCCCTATAATTGAATTATCGATCCCGGACATATCTTCATGGCTGCAAGCAAATACATCTCTATGTTCAATCAACAACTGCTTTAAGGCCTCTCAGTACTCTAGTGGTAGTTTCGTACCCACCCTTGTTGTGGCGGCTGGGCGGTCTGGGTGCAGCTGTACTATCTCTAAAGGTTCGTTAGCTTTGACTTGTAGCAAATTGCTTTCATCCCTAGTCTCCATGTCTAGTTTCTTGTTTACTGGAGGTGGTGGCAGTGGGCACTCCCTCGCACTGTTTTGGATCTCATACCGTACAGGCCGCTGGGCCGGTATAGGTTCCACATACGTTTCTTACCGGCCGTACTGGCCTCAATTTCAGCATTCAATTTTTTTTTTTTTTTTTCATTTTTTCAAACTACAAGCTTTTTTTTTACCCCCAATTCAGACTAGGCTATTTATAATATACATATATATGTATTTATATATAATTTATTCATATATCGACTATCCCGAAAATATACACGAAACGGTACCGGTATCGAAATATTTTGTACCAGTGCCTTGACCGGTATGGCTTCTAGTACGATATTCAAAACATTGCTCCCTCGAGCTACCTACCACACATATTGCTTGTGCTTTTGTCTTCAATTCTTGGACATAACACTCTTAAGCCAATATCTGCTCACCTCAAACTTCGCCGACTCCCGCTTCTATTGGGAATTTTATTTTAAAGTGGTATGTGGAGGTAACCACCTTTAAGTTATTGAGGGTTGGGCGTCCTAATATGGCGTTGTAGGATGACGAAACCTTGACCACTAAGAAGTTTTTCATGCTAGTGACTGTGTGGGCGCTTTGCCTTGCTGTTACCAAAAGCATGATGGCGCCGATAGGTTGAATGGCTTCTTCTGAGAACCCTTTCAATGGAGTAGGTGATGGTCGCAGCTTGTCGGTACTGATCCCCATTCTAGTGAACGCATCCCAGAAAAAGGATGTAGGCAGAGCTCCCATTGTCGACTAAGACTTGTCTGGTCGTGTAGTTGGCTATCAGTAGTGTAACAACCAACGCATCGTCATGGGGGTACAAAACCCCCTCGCGATCCTCGATCCCAAACGAGATGGTCAGGGTTACCTCTGTCTTGGGGTATTTATATGGCTTTTCTGCCATGTATACCTCGTGATACCTTGCCCTGCAGGTATGGGATTTCCTGCTAGATGCTGTGGCGGCGCCCCTAGCGAATCTGCATGCTATCATGTGGATTTCACCTAGGGGCCTGTTGGTTTTTCATGGGTCGTGGAAAGTTATTTCTTCTATGCCCCTCTTGTTTCTAGTGTTCGGGGCTTCTGCCTCATCTGTGCTCTCTTTCACAATTCTCTTCCCTCTGCGGCTTGATGTAATAAGCTAGCATCCTTTCTAGTTCCCACTTCCAGACATTTCTTCGACCCGCTTCTCAAGGTGATGCAATCCTCAGTCCAATGGAAGTAGCTTTGGTGATACGTGCAATGGCGTTGGCCTCTGCCGGGCGAGAGTTCTTCCTTCCTTGCAATCATACTATTCTCCTATACGTTGTGGCTGTTATGGATCAGTCAGTGCCCTTGGTCTTGGTGACTAGTGTATCAGTCATGTTTGTCATCTTGGTGGCCTCGTCTGTTTGCTCTTTTGTCTTTATGTTTAGAATTGTTCTAGTTTATATTCTCCAGTTTTGCCTCTTGCTTTCACGATTCTAGTAGATCCTGCAGTGTGTCCTCTGCGTTAACGAAATCATCTGCTCGGTTCATGAATTCCCTTAATGTAGACAGAGTTCTTCTAGCCAGATCATCCATGAATGGGCTTTCAAAGCCAAACTCCTCCCAAAAGTGCGGCCAAGGTGATATTTTCATCCTGATCGCCTATGGTGAGCCTCTCTTTATTGAAGCGCGTCAAATAAGTCTTCGGGTTCTCCCCTTCTTTATGTTGTATGGTTAGCAGATAAGCGGTTGGCTTGCGGCGCCCTTTGCTCGCCTTAAACTACGTTAGAAACTGCTTAGCAAGCTCCTCAAAACTGCCGACGGATCCAGGGTGTAGGGTCCCAAACCAATCCCATGCTATTCCTTTCAATGTTAATGGGAAGGCATGACAAGCCACCTTCCCGAGGAAGCCATGGACACCTTAAACATAGACGGTAGAGGAACTACCATGACCTCCTTGTTGTAAGGGAGGTCTGTGCATGTGAGGAGCTGCTCCACGGAAGAGGAACCACCCATCCACTTCGCCATCTCCTTATATTTATCCACCAAACTGTGCAACTCATCATGCTTTTTTTTCTTTTCTATTTCTTCACTATTAACCCCCTCCGCGCTATGTGCATCTCCTTCAGGTTGCCCATTCTGGGTTGGGGGATTATCCCTCTATCACTTTAATTCTTTGTTCTCTTTTTGCAGTTGTTCAATGACTGCCATTACTTGTTTCAGTCTTTCCTCCAGTTTAAATTTGAAGAGATTGACTATAGAAACTAATGAATTTATTTGGTTGATTTTAAAAGTAAGATGTTTCTTTGAAATCATTTTATTTTTTAGGTTCTCAGTTTAGATACAATTAGTAGACATTTTAAGGACGCAAAGACAACGGGATAGATAATAGTTTCAAACTTTCAATTGAAATATTTAGTAATTGAGTGGGATTACTATACTGCCTCACTCTTTATAACTGGTCATTTTTTTTTATATATTTTTTTAATACATTTAAATATTTTTAAAAAATAAAAAAATATATATATCAATACATTTAAAATTACTTCCTTCATTATTAAGGAGTGATTTGAATTCAGAGATGATTTGAAATAACTTAAAATGATTTATAAATAGTAGAATAAAAGTTGAATTGTTTATTATATTTTGTGAAGAATTTGAAAAAATTGTTTTGATATTTAAAAAAGTTGAATTGTTTATTGTATTTTGTATGGAAAATTGAGAAAGTTGTAATGATTAGATGAGATGAGTTGAGATAGGTTTTGAATTCAAACGAGGCCTAAAAAAAAAAATTGGACCAGCGGTCAACTTGAGCGGTCAAATGAGGGAGACAAAGTAGCTTTTCTCTTTGTAATTTTCATCTATTATAATTTTGTGTTTTGTAATGTAATGTAATTTAATATGTAGTGAATTACATTATTGCATGCATTTTACATGAGAATTATTGAAATTTTTTAAGATGCATTTAGATAAAATGGCAATAATTGTTTTAAATATAAAAATATGCTTTTTAACATTTTTTCTTAAAACAATTGGATTAAAAAAAAAACTTTCCAGCATTATTTTTTTTCCTGAAAAAAACTTATGCTATAGCCTTATTGGAAATCCGGCTTCTGAGCCAGATATACCTGGACACCCTGACCGTAATTCGGATGAACACTCTTACTAGAAGTGTGTGGAGGTTTGAGATTCCTCAAAAACCTTATTCGAGAATCAATAAAGTGGATTCTTGGTTTCTTTCTCTCTTTTCTTGATCACTTTCCTATTTCCAATCTTTGTTTGCTCTGAGTTTTGGGTTGGTGTTGGTATCTCGTGTGATACCTTACAAGTGTAGGAAAGAGTAAACCCACGAAAGCCACAATGCCCAAGATGTCTCACGTCTTTAAGCTTGAAAGGAAATCGGATGGCAGGGCCGCTACCTCTACAATGTAATTCTTCACACACATTTTTGCCTTTTACATGGTGGTCCATGTTAGGAACCTAACGGGGTGGAGTTTGAAGATATGCAGAGGCTAAAATGAGCAGTTGAAGTGAACTGCTGAATATGAAATGGTGTCGTGCAAGATTGAAGGAATACAATGTATTTGGCAGGTTGGAGGACGACGTCGTGCAAATCTCAAACGAGAAAGTCTAGTTCTGTTTTTAAGTAATTGTGTTTTAAACGTAGTGTTTTAGCATTTACACTTCTATTGTATCTATAGGGTCAGTTTAGTAATATGCTTGTTAGTTTGTTAGTGCCAAAAAGGGGAATATGTACTGGGTGGGGAAAGACGTAGATCATTATAGAAATTATTACAAATGTATTAACGTTTGGGAGGATTTGGGTTTTGTTAAAGACTCAACCATTAATCCAAAAGTTCTAGAACTGTTGGATACTAAGGATGGGTTTGGATACACAAAACATCTCATTTCATCTCTGTTGGGGTGTATGTGGAGACTGATTTGGAGCTGAAAAATGTGTTTGCTGAATGTGTGCTTAACCTACGCTCGAGCGAAGTTCAATCTGCTCGACAATGAGCTCGAGTGAAGCTCAACCTGTGAGTTCGCTTGAGGCACGTCAACGCCCCGCTCGAGCCAATGTTGATTTGGTCGTTTGCTTGAGACGCACTTGACACGTTGATAGAGAGAACTACACAGATTTTGCCAATTAGGGTTTACAGTGCCACTCACTATAAATATATCATATTAGACTTGTGTTGGACGGTCTTAAGCATATTTTGAGATAGAAGAATTGTCTAGTGAGTGCATATTGTGTGAGAGAGTAAAAAGTCCTAGAGAGTGTGAGTTGAGATTGAGCGATTGTAATCTCTTCTAGTTAATAAGATTTATGTAGCTTTGTGGACTTTGAAAATTTGCCGAACCACATATATTATGCGTTGTGTGTTTGATTGTGATTGCTTTTACTTTATTTGTCATTGTTGGTGTGTGTTTTGCACAACATTTCACAACAACTAGTATCAAGAGCCAAGGTCAGATCTGAAGGAGAATGATGGCCAGAGATCAAATGAAAGCACACGAGATCGAGAAGTTCAACGATACCGATTTTGGGTACAGGAAGATGCAAATCGATGATTATCTCTACGGGATGAGGCTCCATCTTCCACTGTTGGGAAAGAAGTCGGAAAGCATGAATGATACTGATTGGAACCTATTGGATTGACAGGTTCTAGGGGTTATTCAGCTAACCTTGTCCAGAATAATGGCACACAAAATCAGTAAGGAGAGAACCATGGTGGATCTCATGACGACTTTGACAGGTATGTATAAAAAACTGTCTACGAACAATAAGGTGCACTTGAAGAAATTGTTCAATTTGAAGATGTTAGAAGATATGTCTGTAGCCCAACACATGAATGAATTCAATACGATCACAAATCAACTGTCTTCTTTAGAGATTGAGTTTGATGATAAGATCAGAGCGTTGATTTTATTAGCATCGTTGTCAAATAGTTGGGAGTCCATGAGGATGGCTGTGAGTAGTTTAGCCAGCAAGACAAAACTGAACTAGGACGACGTACGTGACATGGTCCTTGCTGAAGAGGTACGTAAGAGAGACTCGGGTCAATCCTCGAGTTCTGGATTAGCCTTAATTGTTGACAATTGGAGCAGAGCATATGACAAATCAAATTCCAAGAGCAGAGGGAATAGTAAGACAAGATTCGGGTAGCAGATCACGTGCTGGAGTTGTGGCAAGCCGAGTTACATCAAGAGAAACTGCATGAACCAAGAAAGTGTTGAGGATGATTGTGACGCCCCCAACCTTCGCTTGGGATGGAATGGAGACTTAGAGAGTCGGGACATGCAATACAAGGTTAAGTATTAGGATATGCAAAACAAGGTTACATGCCCCCCCGTACATGACAGTTAATATGCAATGCATCCTAGTATGCAATAATCGAAGTGGAATAAGGGTGATTTGTTATAACTCATGCTAGAATGGACTAAAAACATCCCAATAGCATCAATAATCATCATAAGTTCAAAATTAAGGATAGCATTTCCTTAATACAAACTATTTAATCCAAATTCCATGATTAGATCAACTATTTCATACGCTCTGAAGTATGAAGAGTCAATGCTTATGAATATGAAAATTATTTGTAGTCTTTGTTCAAGGTCTAGCTCCTCTTCAACCATCTGCATCTAGCGATCCATCTCATTCATCATCTATCGATCCTATCACAACTTCTATCATTCCGGAGGAAATGATATTGGTCCTACAATGGGTGAGATTTACTCGAAATCTCAGTAAGTTAAACAACCAATTTGCATAGAAATAAATTACGCATGAAGAATGATAAATACGAATTGCATAAAATGCCGAAAAATGTGCATGTGTCTCCCATTCAGATTCCTCAACATTTTTAGAAAAACCTTGATGCACTTTCGCTTTCAGTGAACATTTTCACTTTCTCATTCCAAAAACATGACATTTCAAAAGAGAACATTTCATACTTCATTGTTTTCGAAAATCATAACATTTCATCGTTTATTAAAGCCATCATTAACATACATTTGCCAGCAATATGGTTCCCCATATGCACCATGAGCACCTGCCGGTGATCGTTGCATAACTCATGTTGGCACTACGTCATTGTTTGCAGACATTGTTCTCAATGTATTGGTAATATAACATAAAATCATACATCATAACGTATACACCCACCAGCTTTAAGTGTCATAACATATTGCTTTTGCTTCGGCATTCTTTAAATAGAACCTATTCGAAACTCATTGACTGTTCTTTGTCAACCCAGGAGTTACTACTCAATTCTTAAACACTCTAGAGTGGATAGATGAGTTTCACTAGGATAATTTCTCATCCTAACCTTTGGGGTCGTGACAAAAATTATTTTCATGCTAAGTAAAGAAATGTGTTCTATGACATGCGCATATATAACATGCTTTTTATATGAAATGACATTTATATATGCAATATGCTAAAATGGTAGAAATATCATGTAAATATACACTCAATGTATCATATAACATGATATTTTATACTCAAAGTAATAATTGAAACATGAATGAAGCATTTATCAAAAGTCATAAATAATTTGTCAAAGTATAAGTTAGAGGCCAACATACAAACTTCCAGAATAATTGCAAAATAATGTCATCGCTATATAAATCAAGTGCGTACGAAGTTATGATTAATACTTCTATGGGTGAGGTCCAAAATCAAAGGCTTCAAAAATAGATATTTGCAAAAATACCCCTAGACCCTCAAAAATTGTCGTTAAGGCCCTAAATTTTCACTAATTGCAAACGAACTCCAAATTTAAAAAAAATTTATGGACTTCATATTTTTTGCATTATAGAACCATTTATACCCTTGAATTTTCAAAAATCAAAGTGAAACTTGCTCAAATGGTTTCAACCCGTAGCTTGCACTCTAGTTGATGCCTAAGTGTATTTTCAACTATTGGTTCTTATGAATACATGCATATGAGATTTTCTTTAATCACAAATGATCACTAACATCTCTGAAGACTAATTATAGGATAATAGAGTTCACCCCAACACTTAATCAGGGCTAAGATATTCTTAATCTCTGCTTCATTCGAACCAATTCATACTTGATGATCAAAAGAAGATAGATTCAAAACATACCATGGCATGCTTCTAACCACAATTTAAACCTTCCATAATTATGCTAAGGCAATAATAATTCATAAAAAACCATGCTTAAGATATGTCATAGCTAAATTTACACTTAAAATCATTTAATTATCCAAATCATCCATTAATAGACCCGATTTTGATTTTTAAGCATGAGAACCTTCCCAAAACTCTCCAAATTTCGTATAAACTCATGGAAACAAAACTTGACATGCTAACTAAGATCAAAAGTAAGAAAACTTACAAGTTTCGTGGCCTTCCAAGCACTCAAGACAGCCTTACACAAGAACACTCAAGAACTCACCAAGAACTCACTCGGTTTCACTCTTTTGATCTCTAAGAGGGAGAAGTACTCTTCAAGGCTCAAGAGGAAGTTTGGAGCTAAGGTGTGGAGGAAACGGGAGGGTGAAAGGGCCTTTTATAGGCAGCCAAAGGGGATGGGACGTTAGCTTGGTCCAAGGGGTTTGATGGAACATGGCGTGTGAATCTACATTTTCCAGATTTGCTTTCATCACTTTATGTCACCTTGTGCAGGTTAAAATAGTGCCCTAAATCACCATGATTTCACTCTTATGGTTGCTACATTACTCCTATGGGGGCTGGCCAAGTCGTGGGGCAGAAGAGAGAGAAGAAAAATCATCAAAACCACCCAGGGGCTTACGGGTTCAATTGGTTTTCCCTTGGCAGATTTTGATTATTGTTTTGACTAAACCCTTTGAACTATCATGAAGGTGCAGCCCGAAATAATGTGATGAAATGGAGGTGTCCTGTTGAAATTCCATACTGCCTTCTACAATTTGCTTCCTTTTGAGCAAGGGAATAGTGGCCTAAAAGCACCATAATTTCTTCCTTACTGTGGCTACAATAGTCCTACAGTGGCGGCCATGTCATGAGGTGATAAGTGTGATTTTATGCAAATTTTCGTCCCAACCGATGAGTAGCAGTGAGAACAAAAGAGAGTCGATGAGATTTGGGTAAGGAGCCTTGTCCCGCGGGCAGCAAAGAGATTTATTTTGCCCAAAAGCGAGAACGCTTACCTCTCGGTAGGCGAGGAGATTCGCAACTAAATGGCGAAGGCCTGGGCACGAAAACTTGGCGCCAATATATATATATATATATATATATATTTACCTTCTGGGTGAGATGACTTGGCAACAAGGTTCTCGACGAGAAGACGTGGGCGACTAGTCTAACCCACCAATTTAAAAGTCCAACCTAAATGACATTGTGGGCAACAACTAAAAAAAGCGAGAGGAGTCTTTCTTTTTGATGGGCTAGAGGAGTCTTTCATCCCGATAGGCGAGAGGAGTCTTTCATCCTGATTGGGAGTCTTTCTACTCAGTAGGTGAGAAGACAGCCGAGTGGTCTTCGTGACCTCCACGCCCGATATATTCAGAGCACACGGCATCTACCCAGTGGGATAACTCCTCCCAACCGGTATCAATCTGCTGCTGACTACCAAATCCGAGTTCCGCAATCAATCTGATGGCATCCAAAACTTCTGAGCTCCACAATAAATTTTTGGCGACCAAAATCTTCTGAGCTCCACAAATCAAGCCGCATATCACTAAATCTTTCATTTAGATAATTTCGATATTCTTGGGATAATTGCCTTTTATGGCCCTCTTGGCATTGATCCTCAAAATTAAATAAGCAATAAAAATTCTCTAAATAATATCAAGCTCCAAAATTTTCTTTTTTTCTCAAAAATCATTATTGCACTAGAATTTTCTAATAATTCTTCTAAACCCAAAATATAAGGTCCTCTTGCCAACTCAAATATCCAAAATTATTCTTATTCTAAAATAGCTCCACTCCTAATTAATTAGGATTAAGGTTACTAAGGTCAAGGCCTAAGGAGCTTTTTAGGCGAGGTGTTACAATGATGTTGTAAACGTAGTGGCAGAAGAAATTCATGATGCCTTACTTCTTGCAGTGCACAGTCCGATTGATGATTGGGTGTTGAATTCAGGGTCTTCATTCCATAGCACCTCATATTGAGAAATCATGCAGAATTATGTTATTGGTGATTTTGGAAAAATGTATGCAACTGATGGAGAGGCACTGAATGTAGTAGGAATGGGTGACGTGCACATCACACTTCCAAACAAGAGCGTGTGGACTTTACAGCAAGTCATACATTTTTTAGATCTGAAGAAAAACCTGATCTCTATGTGAACGCTTGATGACAACGATTTTGCAATAATGTTCTCTGGAGGAGCTTGGATGATCACTAAGGATACGCTGGTCTTAGCGCATGGTAACAGATCTAACTCATTGTATTTAACATCAGGGTCTAGTGATGTGCAGGAAAATACAAGAGTGCAAAAAGGCAGGCTTTTCAACCTGAAATATGTGAGGAAGCCAAATGGAGTCAGCTTTGTCGTTCCTTATGATTTATGAGACCGGATAATCCTGATGCAGTGGGAGTTATGAGTTGTCTTGTGGATGTACTGACTTAGGGCGATGTATGTGCAAGACTGAAGTAAGGCTTGACTTCAGTGCGTCTTCTAGCTTGAAGATGAGAGTTGTGAGCTGCAGAGATGATAGGGCTTGGCTGGAAACAGTGTCTGGCATGTGGAGACCTAGTCTCCAAGTGAGAGATTGTTGGAGTATATGTGGAGACTGGTTTTGTAGCTCAAAAAGGTGTTTGCTGAATGTGTGCTCGACCTGCGCTCGAGCAAAGTTCGCTCCGCTCAACAGTGTGCTATTAGAGTAAGTTCGGTTTTAACAATATAAAGATGGCGATGTTTTGCCTAGTCACTTTGTTCAAGGGTCTTGAGACACAAAATGTGTTGAATGAGCCCTTTGGTAGCAAAATAGCCCTTTAATGACTCATTTACAAACTCACTAGCACCATTTATGAATAATTTTAACATGAGTTTGACATTGGGTTTCCAACATTTTTAAAAAGTAAGGTAGAAGTTGAATGAAATTTGATTTTCAAGCCGTAGGAAATTATAGATCCATAGTAGTAGACTACGGCTAGCTCCAACAAGATTGGTTTGTGCTTGAACTTGCTGATGTTGGTAATTTTTTGTACAAATATCAGTGGTAGATAAAAGAACTCATGCGTGTGGCATTTCCCATTCATCAGGAATGGTTGGCTGAATGTTCTTCTTAGTCTTCAGAACAAATTTAGATTTATTTTGACACGAGGCTGAGTATAGTCTCGTCATCTACAGTGGGCTGATTTTCTATTTCCTTTTCTTTTCCATAAATTTATAATAGAATTTTATATGAAAGGTTTCTTCAATAAGAGTTTTTATCTTGGTGAATACATAAAAGTATAATTTCTCAAAAGTGATTAATGCTGCAAGTCAGGAGATCATATCACTTTTAGGTGGATATCATGCTACAAGTAATTGATAGCAAATCCAACAGAATTGAATCCATATCAATTATTCTAATGCTAAAGTGTAGCAGGATTACAACATCTTTATAGCAAATTCTAATATGTCATGTCCTTATTCTGATTCTGGTATGACTTGTAACTCTTGACGAAAATCCATTGCCGGTATCCTTGCATTGGTTCTTGTGGTAGCTGTGGTGGCAAAGGGATTAGGAGGCATGATCAAATTGTCCCCTCCTTCCAACATTTGAACTGCAACTTTCATTGAGGGACGTTTCATTGGGTGCCATTGGATGCACCAGAGCCCTACAATTGCGAGTTTCTTTGCAATCTGAGCATCTCCATCATCTTCAACAAAGACTCGAAAGTCTTCTTTTTGCTCTAAACAATTATAGATCCATTCTGGAAAATAAACTTGGCTAATATTCTCTTTTGTAACCTCTGTATTTTTCCTGCCTCCGACCATTTCTGGCAACAACATTCCGAAACTATAAACATCAACTTTATAAGTCACATTTCCAAAATCCCTAGAGAACACTTCTGGTGCAATGTAACCCATGGTTCCTCTGGCCGTGGTCATGGATACTGCACTTTGGTCTTTAGAGCACAACTTAGCAAGACCAAAATCAGAAATTTTTGGATTGAAGTTTTGGTCTAGCAAAATATTATGAGGTTTGATGTCAAAATGAAGAATTCGTTGGTCGCACCCTTGGTGAAGATACTCAATTCCTTTTGCAATTCCAATGGCAATGTCTTGTAGCTTGTCCCAACCAAGAAATTGATTCTTGACATCTACCGAAGATATGAACTTGTCTAGAGAGTTATTTGATAAAAACTCATAAACTAAGGCTCTTCTAAATCCATCGGCACAAAAACCAACCAAGCGAACAACATTGACATGGTGGATCGTACCCATTGTTCCCACTTGATTTAAGAATTCCTCCCCTTTTCCTTTAGAAGTGTTCAGAATCTTCACCGCAACATAGATTTCGTTGGAAAGCTTTCCTTTAAACACTGTTCCATAAGCTCCTTGGCCTAACTTATCAGCAAATTCATTTGTATTCCTTCTAATATCAGAATACGTGTATCTTGAGGGCTTTAAGTTTCTGTAATCTTCCAAAAACATTTCGATCTTTGCTTGATTTTCTTTCTCAACTTTATCATACCTATAGACACGGTAGATTGCGAAGACCAACAGTACCAACAAAAATGAACCCAAAATGGCACCTGCATGGTAAAGATAAACATTGATGGGTCAAGAATTTCCACACACACACACATATATATATATATATATATATATATATATATATATACAAGAATGAAAATTGAAGTGGCCGGCACGAACTACTTACCAACAATCTCTAATTTTGTCGGTGTGCCTGTAAAAGATTTGAACATCATGATCAGCTTCTTGAGAGAACATATAATTGTTTGCACAAAAATTTATTTTCCTATGCTCTTTATTTAATAATTAGGATCATGAGTTTCTACTAAGAATTTTAAAGTCTAGAGTGGGATGGAGATAAATACATAAAATGAACTGCAAGATATTTATAGATATTGGCATGAATTTCTCAGACAGTATTAAAAGTTAGAAGAATATTAAATGTACTTAAAAAAAACTTACAAAAAACTAAATTCTCCACGTGTCAGTTATTGATATGTTGAAAATCATAAAATTTGAATTTCAAAATTTGAATTTCAAAATAAAACTAACAAAATGAGTCTTATAAGTAAAAATATAAATAAAATTGTAACTATATATAACATTACTCTAAAAATTAAGTAAATTGTAGAATCCACTTTATATATCAGTCTAATGTCTCTCTTCCATCCCCAAACTCATGGGATTAAAATCCCAATCATTATAACAAGTCAGTAACTATAATGATAAACTTGTTAATTAATAATATACAGTTTTGTATCTTTATATAATTTCTTTGTATTATATTTATATGCATTTACATAAGTACAAAACAATAAATCATATTTACTCTGAAACCATTCAGTTCCGGGTAAAATGGATCAATACTTTTCGGTTATTCAAGCCCAGAATACTTGAATGAGCTCACCTCAGCTCAATTGGATTCTGTTTTAAACTTGTTCTAACATTAAATACACAATTTTCAAATTATTTAAATATCACTCAATTCAAAACATTTTTATATATAAGATGCAAAATCTTTTTTAATTTCTCATAAATACATCTAAATTCATCTTACTATTTAAACTCATCTTAGGTGGATCCTATAAAACTCACTCTACCGTCCTAACTCACAATCATTTATAAATAACTCAATTCATATCAACTTAGTTCAACATCCAAACAAAACCTTAAGTGTCGTTTGGATAGTGAGTTGATATAAAAGTTAAATAAAGAATTATTAGAATATTATTTTTTAATATTATTATTGTTATGAGATTTGAAAAAATTAAATTATTTATTATATTTTATATAAAAATTTATAAAAATAATAATATTAAGATGATATGAAATAAGATAAAACATTTGTACTTATAATTTCATGCACTGGCCGGATGAAAATTTTCGGTTATAAAATACTAAGTGCCACTGCCAAATCTTTTTTTATTTTATTTTTCTTTTCGAGAAGATCAACGACTCATAAGGGCAAAATTAGTACCAGTTTTTAGAGAACATTTTAATTAGTTCTTTTTTTGTTTCATTATGCAACAATTTGATAATGCATACACAACGTTTGACGATGCAGAATGGAAGACAATTATACCTTTGGCATGATTTCTTTGTCTGGGGAAGCACTCAGTTTTTGATTCATCAGTGCTACTATTATTCTTCAAAATTCCACAATTCTCGCCTCTCTGTTCACAATGCCTGCAGTCTGGAGTGGACCACTTCAAGTGAAGAACGTTAGCGTCGCCCGTCACTGCACCTTCAGGAACATTCCGAATATTATACATCTTTGTACAAGACGATATGGGCAACTCCATTAACGATTGATCATCATATAAACCCAAGGAGTAAACTTGGTGGGTAGGGCCACTCAGACAAGAGATCCTGAGGATGTCATTTCTCTGATCTGTACTTTGGGAACAATTGAATAAGCCATAGCCACGAGGGTAGTAATCTTGTTCGTGGAATAGGAATTGGAAAGGCGAAGAAGATAGATCGAGTCCCCTAAGCTCTCTTGGGAAGCAGAGATTTGGGTCATAAAGTTGAATAACCTGAGTTTTATAGTTAATCTTCTTGACAAAGAGCTTCACCGAAATGGGCAGTTCGAGCAGTGTTTGGTTTGAATCAGTGCAGGAAAGAGTAAACCCAGGAAAGCTACAGTGGTCAGGTTGTCTCGTGTGGTAAGCCGGAAAGGAAATCGGATGGCTGGGCCTTTGCCTCCACAAGGTAATTGATCTTCACACACATTTTCATGACCTCCAACGTGGTGGTCCATCATCGTGAAAACCATAAACAAGAAGAAGGAACACGAGATCGCCATTTCGGATCCTCTCTCTGATCAGTAATGTGTATTATATAAAATAAAAATAAATAAATAAAAGGGACGACTCGAAGTCTAGTCAATAATTCGTTGTAATTGACAGAAGTTGATAATGGTATTTTATCTTTTTTTTATCTTTTTAAATTTATTTAAACCACAGTACACGCCTTCCAGCTCTTCAACCGCGAATTATCGACCCAAACTTTAAAAAAAAAATGCTTGATACTTGTTGGAGTATAGCCTCACAAATTGAGCAAATGGAATTAAAGTCTAAAAAAACACGTGTCAAAGTAGAGAAAGATGTAAAAAGTTAGTTAATTTTCTGTTATTGCATTTTATCTCTATAAATACGTTCTGTACTTGTATTAGATAATCAATTCAATTACATGAAAGTATTTCTTTTCATCTACTCTGCCTCTGTTTCTGTTCATCGAGTTTTATTTTCAAGTATTCATCAGAAAATTATCATGGTATCAGATTGAAAACCATACTTGCTTCCGCATATCTTCTTTTCTAAATCTTGCAATCTACATTGCAAATTCTGCTCAGGATTTTTCTTGAGATATTTTCTTCCAATATTCTC
Source organism: Juglans regia (assembly GCF_001411555.2). Taxonomy (NCBI): domain Eukaryota; kingdom Viridiplantae; phylum Streptophyta; class Magnoliopsida; order Fagales; family Juglandaceae; genus Juglans; species Juglans regia. Next base: position 10,099,261 of record NC_049902.1, on the reverse strand, counting down.
TACACTTCTTGCATTCTCTACACTTCTGGTAAAATGACAGAAGTAAATCCTCTCAATTCTTCAGAATCTTCTCGTCCCTCTAATCCTTCAGATGATTCTTCTAGCCCCTATTATCTTCATCCTAGTGATAATCCGGTTTCTCTCTTGGTTTCAGAAATTTTTGTAGGAGACAATTACATCGCTTGGAGTCGATCGATCACTATGGCTCTCACTGTCAAGAACAAGGTAGCCTTCATTAATGGTTCGATTACTGCTCCTCCTACTAATCAGCATGTTCATCATACTGCTTGGCTTCGTGCCAATAATTTGGTGCTTTCTTGGCTCATGAATTCCATTTCTAAAGATATTAGAAATAGTTTGCGTTATGTAGCATCTGCTGTAGATCTTTGGAATGAGTTAAAAACAAGATATTTGAGAAGCGATGGCCCAAGGGTTTTTCACCTTGAAAAATCTCTCAGTTCTATAACTCAGGGTTCTTCATCAATCACTGAATACTTCAGTGTTTTCAAAACCTTATGGGATGTGTATGTTAACTACAGGCCATTTCCAACTTGCACTTGTGGAAAGATGGCATCATGCACATGCAATCTTTTTGATTTCTTATTAATTCGACAGCAATCTGATTATGTGTTAAAGTTCTTGGTTGGGTTAAATGATTCCTATGCTTCAGTCAGGAGTCAATTGCTTCTTATTTTCCCATTGCCAAGCATGGCTAAAGTCTTTTCTTTACTGCTTCAAGAGGAAAGCCAAAGACAGTTAACCAATTTTATAAGCCATGAAACCCATGCCTTGTTAGTCAAACAGAATACTCAACCATTTGTTCAATCAAAGTTCTCCAAAGACAAGCAGAAGAAGTCTTCTTTGTACTGCACTCACTGTGGATATAATGGACATACAGTGGAAAAATGCTTCCAACTTCATGGTTATCCTCCTAGTTGGACTGGACCTAAAGGAAAGCGAAATCTTCCTACTGCCCATGCTGCCATTTCAACTGGAGAGGTTTACATTCAAAATAGTAATGAGAATCAAAAGTTTTCTTTAACTTCTGATGAATTTACTAAACTACTAGCACTTGCAAATTCAAATCCATCCCCTACACCAGCTGTGAACCTTGTTACTTCTCAATTCTCTGGTAAACTACCACATTCTTGTTATTTAGTTTCTTCAACTTCACAAAATAATTTTTCTTGGATTTTGGATACTGGTGCAACAGATCACATGATCTGTTCACCCCTCTTATATTCTTCTATACCCAAGAAAATTAATACTTCCATTAATCTGCCTAATGGCAATTCTGTCCCAGCAACTCATATTGGTACTGTCTCCCTCTCAAACAAATTATATCTGCATAATGTGTTGTGTGTTCCAAGCTTTTCATTCAATTTGCTATCTGTTTCCAAACTAACAAAAGAATCTAATCTCTCTATATCTTTCTTTGATTCTTACTGTCTTTTACAGGACCAATCAGCAAAGAAGATGATTGGGATTGCATTTGAGAAACATGGACTTTATCACTTATCTCAAACTACCTCAAAAGAGGCTACCTGTAATCAACCCCAGTTTAATTCTTCATCTTTTGCTTCAGCCATTACTCAAACTCAATTAGATCTTTGGCACTACAGATTAGGACATGTTTCTAACTCAAGATTACCTTCTCTTAGACAAATAGAACCATCCATATCTCTTGATTCCACAAATGTTTGTGATATATGTCATTTTGCAAAGCAAAGAAAGCTTTCTTTCCCTGTATCTCAAACTGCTTCTAATAAAATGTTTGATTTGATCCATTGTGACATATGGGGTCCCTTTGGTATTATTTCATATTCTGGATATAGATTCTTTCTCACCATAGTTGATGACTTCACACGATGCACTTGGGTTTATATGCTCAAAGCAAAGTTTGAAGTCCCTTCTATACTTAAAAGTTTCTATAAAATAGTAGAAACACAATTTAGTGTTCCTATCAAAACATTAAGGTCTGACAATGGACCAGAATTTCTTCTAACTCAATTTTATAATGATCATGGCATTATACATCAAAGAAGCTGTGTGGAAACTCCACAACAAAATGGAGTTGTGGAGAGGAAGCATCAACACTTGTTAAACACTGCCAGAGCATTAATGTTTCAAGCAAATATACCTTTAACTTTTTGGAGTGATTGTGTGTTGACTGCTGCACACATCATAAACAGAATTCCCACCCCCCTTCTCAAAAATAAGACACCATTTGAAATGCTTTTCAACAAAGCACCTAATCTCTCCCTTCTCAAAGTTTTTGGTTGTCTTTGCTTTGCCTCAACACTTAAAAATCACAGACATAAATTTGATCCAAGAGCCACAAAATGTCTTTTCTTAGGTTACCCCTCTGATATAAAAGGCTATAAGCTGATGGACCTCAATACAAATAAGATATTCATCTCGAGAAATGTAGTTTTCTGTGAAAACAGTTTTCCTTTTAAAGCTCTTCCACCCATTTCATATTCCAAGACACACTCCTTTTTATTCCCTCCAACCAACTCTACTTTAGATTTCTTTCATGATCAGATCCAAAAAGATCAAAACTCTCCTTCTATCATTCAGACAGATCAGAATCTACCTTCCAATGAACCAATCTTACATAATGGTTCATCTTCTTCTACTAATGCTCAGGATTTTTCTAATCAGTCCTACCAATCTGCCTCAAACACACAGCAACTAAGAAAATCTTCAAGAATTAAACAACCACCAGTTTTCTTGCAGGACTATTATTGTGGTAATGTTTCTACTGTTTCAAGTGCAACTCAATCATCTACTTTTACTGGTTGTTCTGTTAATTCAGGTAATATCTATCCTATTTCTGATTTTCTCTCTGTCAATCGACTATCCACATCTCATAAAGCCTTTCTAGCATCCATTTCAGCCTCCCAAGAACCCAAAACCTACAAACAAGCTGCCAAAATACTTGAATGGCAAGTTGCTATGCAAAATGAAATAAATGCCTTAGAGTTAAACAAAACTTGGGAACTTGTTACTCTTCCTAAAAATAAACAAACCATAGGTTGCAAATGGGTATTTCGAATTAAGTACAAGTCAGATGGTACTATAGAAAGGCACAAAGCTAGATTAGTAGCTAAAGGCTACACTCAACAAGAAGGTTTAGACTTTTTTGATACATTTTCTCCAGTAGCCAAGATCACATCTATAAGGTTGATTCTTGCCATAGCAGCAATTAAAAATTGGCATATTCACCAACTAGATGTAAATAATGCTTTTTTGCATGGTGACTTACATGAAGAGGTTTATATGGAATTGCCCCCTGGATTGGCTATCAAAGCAGAAAACAAAGTTTGTAAACTTCTCAAGAGCCTTTATGGTTTAAAACAGGCCTCTAGACAATGGTTTGCAAAACTGTCCACTGCTCTACTTGATTATGGTTTCACTCAAGGAAATTTAGATTGTTCTTTGTTCATTAAGAAATCTGAATCCTCTTTTATAGCACTCCTAGTCTATGTAGATGATGTTCTACTAGCTAGTGACAGTTTACAAGAAATTGAATTGCTCAAAAATTTCTTACATGACAAGTTCACAATTAAAGATTTGGGGGAACTCAAATACTTCCTTGGCTTGGAAGTGGCGAGGTCTAAAAATGGCATATCAATCTGTCAAAGAAAATATGCCTTCGACATACTTCAAGACACTGGAATTATTGGTGCTAAGCCTGCTGCCTTCCCAATGGAGTCAAATCTTAAACTTACTGTAACAGATTCTGATCTCTATGAAGATCCTTCAGCTTATAGAAGGATGGTTGGAAGATTATTGTACCTTACAATCACTAGACCTGACCTTGCATATTCAGTTCAAGTTCTGAGTCAATTCCTTGCCAAACCAGTTGTTAGCCATTACCAAGCAGCTATTAGAGTACTCAGATATCTAAAAGCTACACCAGGACAAGGTCTATTCTTCTCATCTTCATCAGAATTACAGCTAAAGGCCTTCTCAGATAGTGACTGGGCAGGGTGTGTTGATACTAGAAGGAGTGTAACAGGTTTTGCTATTTTCCTAGGCAACTCATTAATCTCATGGAAAAGTAAAAAGCAGGCCACCATTAGCAGGTCTTCTGCAGAAGCAGAATACAGAGCCCTTGCTTCAACTACATGTGAGATCCAATAGCTCTTCTATGGCTTGCAAGACTTAAACATCAGCCACCAACAGCCAACACTACTTTATACAGACAGCAAATCAGCCTTATCTATTGCTACCAATCCAGTTCAGCATGAGAGGACAAAGCACATTCAAATTGACTGCCATCTTGTTCGAGAGAAGCTACAACAAAACATTATTAAACTTTTCCATATTCCTTCAAGATTGCAGCTAGCAGATATATTCACAAAGCCTTTAGGTTCCCTTTCTTTTCATCACACTCTTCGCAAGATGAACATCCTTAATATACATGTTCATCTTGAGGGGGGGTGTTGGAGTATAGCCTCACAAATTGAGCAAATGGAATTAAAGTCTAAAGAAACATGTGTCAAAGTAGAGAAAGATGTAGAAAGTTAGTTAACTTTCTGTTATTGCATTTTATCTCTATAAATACGTTCTGTACTTGTATTAGATAATCAATTCAATTACATGAAAGTATTTCTTTTCATCTACTCTGCCTCTGTTTCTGTTCATCGAGTTTTATTTTCAAGTATTCATCAGAAAATTATCAATACTCAGTGGCAGTTTGTCTTCTCAATTTTATAATTAGTGTAATTATATATTTTTTAAAAATAAAAAAAAATACATAACTTCATTAATAGTGACTTCTTCAACTATTAACAATAAATAAATCAAACTATCCGAAATAATTTTGAGAAGCAAACTCATGGAATTAAATATTATTTTTTAAAAACAAAAATCAGAAGAGAAAAAAATACATTATCAACTACGTGTTCCCGTAAATTGATCTTGAGTAATGTAACATGTTGAATTTATTTTGAAGAGAAATGATATTAATTAATTGTGATGTTTAATCATAAAGTGATGTTAATTGATTATATATGATCTTGAGAGATCTTTATTTTTTTTAAAAGATGAAAGAGAAAGAAGTGAGAGAAAAGGTGGAGTGGAAAGTCTCCCTCGGTGACCTTGACTTAGAACAAGCTACCAGTAATTTCTTCGCAAACACATTAAATAAAGATATTTACATGGGTTGGCACAAAGATATTATTTTCTAATCCACAATCACCAGTCAATTTACATGCTTGATTCTTGAATTCATTATAAGTATCGTGTATGTACTTGCACACAAAAATCAAAAATAAATACATGCTTTATAACTGATTAATAAAAAGAAGAAAAAATAAATCTGGATAGATATTTTATTTTTAAAAGAGTCTTTTATCAAATTTTGGCATAGACAAATGCTAACTTAGTTAATAGTCATCTAATACTACATCATTTAATTAATGGGAAGATACTAATTGCAGCCCACTGTACTAATTAATAATCTAGGAAAATGCTAGATCTCCCGCTAGGGGCTCCTGGGAGCTCCCGCTGGGGTCTAACAAGTGTATTTGTATTTGTTTTTTTAAGTTTTTTTTATATAAATTTTTTTAACAATTTTAAATATTTTAAAAAAATAAAAAAATATCATAATATTATTAAAAAATATTTCTTTAATCACGAAGTAAAATAAAAAATTATAAAAAATATTTTTTTATATTTTTTATTTTATTTCGTGATTAAGAAAATATTTTTTAATGATTTTTTTTTTACTTTATGATTAAATAAGTGTTTTTTTATGATGTTCTAAATTTATTTTATTTTTTTAAAATATTTAAAAACCTAGATAAAAAATAACTTAAAAAAAACACATGCATGTAAAACAATACTACACCCCAGCGAGAGGGATAAACCTTGCATTATGAATATAGACTACGTGGTGATTAGATAATTCCGATACATTAAGGATAAGTCTTCTAGTGGCTAAGAATTGTGTAAAGTTAATCAGTTTATAGTATTCATCTAATATTCTTTATGCCTACAAATAAGGATAACTGGTAATCTTCGAATTATCTAATTGAACATTCTTAAATTATTATCTCTTACTTATTGTTAACTTAAGACCGGGGGGGTGCATTTGTGCGAAAAATTGGTAATTGCCGGTAGGTTGGGCTAGTCTCCCTTGATGAGCTTGACTTGGAACAAGTTGTGAACGTATTTACCAAAAACGATATTTATTTATTTATTGAAACCGAGTAATTTAATAATTAATTTTTTATTTAATGATTAAAAAATGATTATTAATAAAATTATATATTTTTTTAATATTTTTTTTAAGAATATTAAAAAAAAATACTTAAAAAATACTTAAAAAATAAAAAATTTAAATATACTATAAAATAGTAATAATATATCATTATCCTCTCCTATGTCACTCCCTAAAGTACTAAATCCACTATGTAAATCTGTTAAAAAGACTTCTTCAGACTTTTTGAGACAGCGAGACGAGCTAGTTTTCAAAATATGTGTGTAAAATTTGTGCGCTTGGAGCATGAACAGATCAATATTGTTGAGGTCAATACTTCTTCAGCAAGTCCATTTTTAATTTACCCCTTTTATATCCGTTCTTAGGCTTGGCTACAGTGAAGAAAGCTTTTCTTAATTTATTGTAATGATGACAAGGTGTAGAACTGTTCTCTTGTATATGTCTATGGACTTTTTAGATGAATTGAATTATGTGGAACTGCATACCAATGGCTTTGGCATTTGACTATTTAATTAAATTATCATTCATTTTAGGAGATTGAGAGAAAAAATTTGGAGAGATTGAATGTAGTGGAAAGCTAAGAGATTTGAAGTGGTCCATGTTAGGAACCTAACGGGGTGGAGTTTGAAGATATGCAGAGGCTAAAATGAGCAGTTGAAGTGAACTGCTAAAGATGAAATGGTGTCGTGCAGGATTGAAAGAATACAGCGTATTGGCAGGTAGGAGGACGACGTCGTGCGATCTCAAACGGGAAAGTCTAGTTGTGTTTTTAAGTACTTGTGTCTTAAACACAGTGTTTTACATTTGCACTTCTATTGTGTCTGTAGGGTTAGTTTAGTAATATGCTTATTAGTTTGTTAGTGATAGAAAGGGGAATATGTATTGGGGTGGGGAAAGACGTAGATCATTCTGGAAATAATTACAAATGTATTGACGTTTGAGAGGATTTGGGTTTTGTTAAAGACCAAATCAAACCATCCAACCCAGGTTGCAAAGGTTGTGATTCATCCACTCCAAGTTGCATCAGTAAAGAATAACTAGCAAATATTAATGCGACATCAATATGACTTTTAAAATCTATCAAAAGTTTAGAAATATTACACTTTCTTGACTCCCAACCATATTTTAGATTGCACTAATGTCAACAGTTGAGCTAACTGGAACAGTCTAGTGATAGATAGATAACAACAAAAATATGGCAAATATAAGTCTACCGCATGTATAGGAATTACTTCTCCAAGTAAGGCAGCAATTTTGCAACAAAAATATGTATACCTGCACGTTTCCTTTAGCAGCAAGATCTATCTCGGATGGCCCAAATAAATTCTTACACGTGTTTTAGGCTGGCATATCTCCTCCATCTCGCTAATAATCAAGTAACAGGTAAAAATTCTATGTCAGCACAATATTTGCATAAATAAATCGACCCAAATAAATATGTATGTGGAAAATATTCTTGTTATTAAAAATATCGAACATTTTTATGTTTACTCTTTACATTTGTTTTCTTTGTCCTCACTTTAACTTTTCACATGTCTTGCTCCATCCTGGATGCTCTTTTTAGAGATGGGGTCTGCCTTTTCTGCGCACAACTCGTAAACTTAGTACTTGCTGCGAACTACCAACTGTAGTTGTGTCCTTTGTCGTTAAACCAACATTAGAACCATTTTGGGTCATTGAAAGGGGTTCTTGGTTGCCAAGATATATAAATCAATCATTGCATATAATTTTTTAGTTGCATCTTCAATATGCTTTTTTGAACCCACTGCATGAGTGATTACCGATAACAAATATTCAACAGACTTTAATATCTTTTAGTATCTCCCCGCTGATATCTTGTGTCTTAGGTACTATGGATTAATGTGCATCTCAATTTGATGTCCTTCCTCCATCGATCTAAAATATACCCATTTGGCAAATACTTTATCCTGTTACATTTGAATATGGCCAAGGCATGCCTATACAGTATCTCTTTCATCTGAAATAACCTACATAAACACTTAACATCGCAGTCTTTCTCATAAAAGTCCACATAATATGTAACATGTTTCGTGAACTCCTCAACACGAATTTCATCTTCGACCAGGTAGGTCTTCTTCACACCATCCCATCTAAGTAAGATGGATCCATATCGAGCACACACATAACTTGCTGCTGAACTTTTCTGAATTTTACATTCATGTACAACTCTTGGAATCTCTTTTCGATTGGAGATCTAGATATGCATGGAATTGTAACTCTAAATGAGTGGAAGTCCGAGCTGATTTCATTCTCGATTTTCTTTCTCAAGGCATTGTCAAACTGGTCAACAAACTCCTTCAAGTTTGTCTTCGCATGAACATATCCGTCAAAAAATACATTCATGCTCTCGTTCCGCTGTGTTGTACTCATGCCAGCCCAAAAATACTTACTTAGGAATATCGGTACCCAATGTGTGCACTCAGCGTACAAACTTTGCAACCAGACATTCTCTTGCAACAAGAACGTGCTAATTAACTCTTCCCACGATTTCTCAAACTCTTCAATAGTTTGAGTGTCATACACATATTTCATCAGTTGAGTTTTCAGACCACTTTTGTAGACATGATGGAAGCCAAGCTTTTCGGAGACTTTTTTCTGTATATGTCATAGGCAAAATCTATGTCGGTTTTTTGGAAATACAATAGCAATTGTATTTTTCATTGCTCTGTCTTGGTCAGAAATAATAGCTGGCGGGGCTAAACCATCCATACACTACAGCCAGGTCTGAAATAACCATGTAAAAATTTATGTGTCCTCACTAGAAATTAACCCTGCTCCCAAGAGAATCGACTGCCCATGATAGTTTATACTAACAAATGGAGCAAAGGGCATCCCGTATCTGTTTGTCAAGTACGTGGTGCCAAATGTTACCACATCACCAAAATCTTGATAAGCTGCCCTACTGCGTAGATCTGCCCAAAAGACATTCTTTAACCGCTCATCATCATCTAAATCCATTAACGCAAATAATCTGGAGTTCTTGTACTGCATCCTAGAAAAATAGTCACCACCTGCTCCAAGTAGTAGATGTCTTGCCTTATCAATCTAATTGCGACAGTCTTTTTCCAAAACTGGAAAGTTCTCAAATCCTCCCACGCCGACAACAAGAGATCTGAAACTCTTGTTCATTCAAATGCCAACAAGGTCGTTAGTATCTAGTACTCTTTTTATGGTCTCACTAACTTCGCGATTACATCGGAAGAAGCGGGATTTCTGTGGACTTAGTCCGTGATTGTGGGTATTATGAACTGTGGTCAACTGCATCTTTCCCTCAACTTTTAAGGCATTAATCATTACCTAACAGTCAGTCTTTCCTGTCAGGCGTGGGTTGGCAACATTCATCGTCTTATTCCGATTTTTTTCCCCATGGCCACAACCAAGAGTGACATATCTGACATTGCATTCATCATCCATTTCACTCATTTGTGTCATAGATCCAAATCCGCATTTCTTAGCATATAGCTTATAATAGCTCATTAATTCCTCAAAAGAATCAAACTCCCTCCCCGCTTTTGGCTCCTCAGCCATTTCACCACCATCCATTCGGTCTAACGGATGTGTCCCGGCAGTGCATCGTCAGTTTCCCCTGAATCTGGCCTATCCTCTTCACCTTGTTCATGAACCCTAGAGGAGAAACATGGCGCTTCAATTTCCCTACACCCGGGTGTATCCTCTTTATCAAATTTTTCGGTCGTTCCGGAGCTTGTGAGAGGAGTCGGAGGTCTCATCTCATATTGAAATGAGTAACTAGCATTCTGCTAAAAATGAAAGCAATTAAACTTCCGAAAAAGAGGAAAAAAACTAAGTTGCATCACCATCTGAATGTTGCTTGGATATTGGTATGCATTTGGATATGGCAACCATGCAGGTAATTTGGAAAGTTTGGAGTAGGTGCTGGGATGTCCTACCATAACAATAATAATGATAATTAGCAAGTACGAGGTTGACAAACTCCTAACAAATGTTAACAATCATATAACATACCGCGGTTAGGGGATTTGAGCTACATGGTGTTGAGAGAGATGAGTTTTCTTCTCATTTTCCCATGCTGACATGTTGCATTAAAAAAATTGTACAACCATTTTTATAGGTGCAAAATAGTTCAGAGAATTCAACATGTTTGAAAAATAGCGGATTTTTTTAACTTTTTGCAACAATTCAAACATTTTATTTACTTCCAAAACTAATTATTTCATGTACACAACCAGAATTATAATGTCTGTCATACCAATGGCAAGTTGATAAATACAGGAGCAAGCTTCCACAATAATCCAAAGGAGGTTCTTTTTGGAGAAATTTACAATGAGAATGTACTTGATTCCAACATTAGGATGGTGGATTGCGAGCAAACCCTTATAGCATCAAACAGGAGAAGCAAGACACCAATTTACCACCTATCACATTGAACTTGATATCCATGCTTTTACTTAGGCTTCCATGAACACTGCCTATGAGAAGAAGTGGCCACTTTATCTTAGCACAAAGAACACTATTATGAAGAAGTATGATGAAAGGTATGTGGACTTGTTTGTTGTCTTGATTTTTTTTTTTTTAAAAATATTAGTCCTTATTATAAAAATTTAATTTAATTTTTTTTTACAAGTAAAATCAAATTTAATTCTTCTACGATTTAATATTGTGGCAATGTTGTTAAAACCATGTTGATCCTGTCCTATTTCAATGAAGATTCAAGGACATATTTCAAGAAGTTTATGAGGCCAATTGGAAATCGAAGTTTGAGGCTGCTGGCATATTGTGAGCTTTCTGCCAGTTTTTGTTTAAAAATTATTTGATATGCAGATGACCATTTTGTTTACTTGTACCATTGAATTACAAGGTACGAGCACCAACTCATTGATGATATGGTGGCTTATGCTCTCAAGAGTGAAGGAGGTTATGTATGGGCATGCAAGAACTATGATGGTGATGTCCAGAGTGATTTCTTAGCCCAAGGTTTGTGTAACAAACCACTGAGGACCTAAATTTAAACCTTTTTATTTTGTAAAATATACATTTTTCTGGGCATATATTATTTTTTTCTGATCACTAACTTCTAAATGTGCTAGTGCGTTGTCTTTAACATTTTGTTTTCTAAAAGAATTTTTAGCTCCATAAAAATTATGGGTGACATCTTGGATCTCTTGTACATGAAGGTATAGAATGTAGAATGTAAAAATAAATAAAAAAATACATAACTTCATTAATAATAACTTTTTAACTATTAATAATAAATAAAATAAAATATTCGAGATAATTTTGAGAAGGAAACTCATGAAATTAAGGATGTGTTTAGATGTTAAATTAAATTGAGTTAAGTTGAAATAATAAAATATTATTATTTATTATTATTATTCTTTTAGAATTAAAAAAATTGAATTATTTATTATATTTTATATTGAGATTTAAAAAAATTATAATGATGAGTTGAGATGAATTGAATTTTCAAATGAAGCGGTATTATTTTTAAGAAGGAAAAATCAGAAGAGACAAAATAAATTATCAACTGCGTGTTCCCGAAAATTGATCTAGTGTCATACGCTATTAATTGCAAGACTGGGGGCATTTGTACGATAAATTGGTAGTTGCCGGTAGGTTGGGTTAGTCTCCCTCGGTGAGCTTGACTTGGAACAAGTTGTAACCGCATTTATTAAAAAAGATATTTATTTATTGAAACCGAGTAATTTGATAATTATTTTTTATAATTAAAAAAATAATTATTAATAAAATTATATATTTTGTTAATCCCTTTTAATGATTAAGAATATTAAAAAATACTTAAAAAATAAAAAATAATAAAAATTTCAAATATATTATAAAATAATAAAAAATGTATTATTATCCTTAACAATATCACTCTACTAAATCTACTATGCAAATCTGTTAAAAAAAACTTCTTTCACACTTTTTGAGACACTTTTCAAAAGATGTGTGCAAAATTTGTACGCTTGGAGCATGAACAGATCAATATTGTTGAGGTCAACTACTTCTTCCTTCACCAAGTCCATTTTTAATTTACCCCTTTATATCCATTCTTAGGCTTGGCTACTCTCTCTCTCTCTCACACAATGGCAAGAGGAATAATCATGAACTTTTAGATGAATTTAATTAGGAGGAACTGCGTACCAATGAGAACTGCATACCTTACAAGTTACAAGTGCCAGAAAGAGTAAACCCAGGAAAGCCACAATGGTCAAGATGTCTCATGCCGTTAAGCTGGAAAGGAAATCGGATGGCTGGGCCGCTACCTCCCAAACGTAATTCTTCACACATATTTTTGCCTTCTACGTGGTGGTATATGTTAGGAACCTAATGGGGTGGAGTTCGAGGATATGCAGAGACTAAAATGAGCAATTGAAGTGAACTACTAAAGATGAAATGGTGTCGTGTAGGATTGAAAGAATACATCGTAGTGGTAGGTTGGAGGACGACGTTGTGCAGGTCTCAAACGGGAAAGTCTAGTTGTGTTTTTAAGTACTTGTATCTTAAACGCAGTGTTTTAGCATTTGCATTTCTATTATATCTGTAGGGTCAGTTTAGTAATATGATTGTTAGTTTGTTAGTGTCAGAAAGGGGAATATGCACTGGGGTGGGGAAAGACGTAGATCTTTTTAGAAATTATTACAAATGTATAGATTGCTTGGGAGGATTTGGATTTTGTTAAAAATCCAAAAGTTTTAGGTCTGTTGGATACTAAGGATGAGTTTGGATATACAAAACATTTCATCTCATCTCTATTAGGGTGTATGTGAAGACTGATTTTGGAGCTCAAAAAAGTGTTTGCTGAATGTGTGCTCAACCTGCACTGGAGCGAAGTTCAACCCGTGAGTTTGCTCGACACTCGTTCGACATACCGCTTGAGCGAAGCTCAACCCGTGAGTTTGCTCAAGGCCTGCTTGACAGTGAGCTCGAGCGAGACACAAATCCTAGTGTTCGGTCGACACCCGCTCGACACTCCGCTCGAGCCAATGTTGATATAATTAGTAAACACTTTAAATACACAAAGGCAGCTAAATAGATGACAGTTGCAAACTTTTAATTGAAGCATTTTGTAATTTTCATGTATTATAATTTTGTGTTTTGTAATGTAATTTAATTTAATATGTAGTGAATTTCATTATTGCATGCATTTTACATGAGAATTATTGAATTTTTTTTAAGATGCATTTAGATAAAATGGCAATAATTGTTTTAAATATAAAAATATGCTTTTCAATATTGTTTTCAGCATTATTTTTTTTTCCTGAAAAAAATTTATGCTATAGCCTTTATTTTAAAAAAAATAATAAAAAAAAACTCAAGTTGAAGATCATAACCCTGATTTAGTTCCGGATCGGGTCATAATCCGGGTATACCCGGACTAAAACCCTACTTGGGTTTGAAACCCAGGTATACCTGGGTACCCAGGTCGTAATTCAGATGAACACTCATACTGGAAGTATATGGAGGTTTGAGGCTCCTCGAAAACCTTATTCAAGAATCAATAAAGTGGATTCTTAGTTTCTCTCCCTCTTTTCTTGATCACTTTCTTGTTTCCAATCTTTTCTTGCTCTGAGTTATGGGTTGGTGTTGGTATCTCATGTGATAGCTTATAAGTGTAGGAAAGAGTAAATCCACGAAAGCCACAGCGGTCAAGATGTCTCATGTCTTTAAGCTGGAAAGGAAATCGGACGGCTGGGCCGCTGCCTCCACAATGTAATTCTTCACACACATTTTTGCCTCCTACATGGTGGTCCATGTTAAGAACTTGACGGGGTGGAGTTCGAAGATATGCAGAGACTAAAATGAGCATTTGAAGTGAACTGCTGAAGATGAAATGGTGTCGTGCAGGATTGAAGGAATACAACGTATTAGCAGGTTGGAGGACGACGTCGTGCAAATCTCAAACGGGAAAGTCTAGTTGTGTTTTTAAGTACTTGTGTCTTAAATGCAGTGTTTTAGCATTTGCACTTCTATTGTATCTGTAGGGTCAGTTTAGTAATATGCTTGTTAGTTTGTTAGTGCCAAAAAGAATATGTACTAGGGTGGGAAAAGACGTAGATCATTTGGAAAATTATTACAAATGTATTGATGTTTGGGAGGATTTAGGTTTTGTTAAAAACTCAACCATTAAGCCAAAAGTTTTAGGATTGTTGGATACTAAGGATGAGTTGGATACACAAAACATCTCATCTTATCTCTGTTGGGTTGTATGTGGAGACTGGTTTTGGAGCTCAAAAAAGTGTTTGCTAAATGTGTGCTCGACCTGCGCTGGAGCGAAGTTCGCTCCACTCAACAGTGAGCTCGAGCGAAGTTTAACCCGTGAGTTTGCTCGACACTCGTCCGACATACCGCTTGAGCAAAGCTCAACCCATGAGTTTGCTCGAGGTCTGCTCGACGGTAAGCTTGAGCTCGACACAAATCTTAGTGTTTGCTTGACACCCGCTCGACACTCCGCTTGAGCCAATGTTGATTTGGTCATTCTCTCAAGGTGTGCTCGACCACGCCGCTCGAGCGAAGTACGCAAATTTTGTCAATTAGGGTTTCCAGCACCACTCATTATAAATATATCATATTAGACTTGTGTTGGACGATCTTAAGCATATTTTGAGAGAGAACAATTGTCTCGTGAGTGCATATTGTGTGAGAGAGCAAAAAGCTCTAGAGAGTATTAGTTGAGATTGAGTGATTGTAATCTCCTCTGGTTAATAAGATTTCTTCAGTTCTGTGGACTTAGAAAATTTGCCGAATCACGTATATTATGCGTCGTGTGCTTGATTGTGATTGCTTTTACTTTATTTGTCATCATTGGTGTGTGTGTTTTGCACAATATTTTACAACAATCTCATCTAATCTCATTTCATCATTATAACTTTTTCAAATTTTCATATAAAAATATAATAAACAATTCAATGTTTTCAAATTTTAAAATAAAATAAGAGTAAAAAATTATATTTAATAATATTTTTTTCAACTTTCAAAAAAATATCTCTTCTCATCTGAATTGTGTATCCAACCTACCCTAATTTGATTAAACTTTTAACACTCAGGAGGATCATAACAGGTTTTGCCTTGCACAACCCAGTGACTATCTATTTCAATTTAAGTTTGAATTACTTTCATCATCTTCCTGTTAATCCATCATTCTCCATTCATCCATCGTGAGCCATACAATCCGCACCATGGTGTTTAATAGTCGATCATTGTGAAAATCATAAACAAAAATAAGGAATACGAGATTGCCATTTCTGATCCTCTCTGATCAGTAATGTATATTATATAAAATAAAAATAAATAAATAAAAGGGCCGACTCGAAGTCTAGTCAATAATTCGTTGTAAAAGACCGAAGTTGATAATGATATTTTGTCTTCTTTTTTTTTTCTTTTGAAATTTTTTTAAACCACAGTACATGCCTTCTAGCTCTTCTACCGCGAATTATCGACCCAAAAAAAAAAAATTGCTACTTTGATACTTCATTTTACACATTTTTTATTTTAATTTTTTTACTTAATTGTAAAAGAAGTAAGTATTGATATTTTTTTATATATATTTTTTAATTTTTTTAAAATGATAAAAAAATATGAACAGAAAAATTGAAAAAAAAAAATAAAAAGACTAATTTAGCCTAGCGGGTACTTGGAGCGGTGCACCGCTCAAAAAGAAAATGCTAATACACAGTCCTATCAGTTTATCTTCTCAATTTTAAATTAGTGTAATTATATATTTTTTCAAATATTTTTTAAAAATAAAAAAAATACATAATTTTTTTAATAGTGACTTCTTTAATTATTAAAAATAAATAAAATAAAATATTCGAGATAATTTTGAGAAGTAACTTAGGGCTGGGCAAAAATCCGACAATCCAACTCCGAATCCGACTCCGCACCGGCTCCGCTCTGACTCCACTCCGGCTCCGACTTGGTGGAGTCAGAGTCGGAGGTTTTTCCCCTTGGAAGTCGGAGTCGGAGTCGAATTCGAAGTCACTGATGAACCGACTCCGGCTACTATTATATATAAATAAGAAATAAACTCGCTATAATATATAAAAAAAAATATTTATCACTATTATATATAAATAAAAAATAAAATCGCTATAATTTATAAAAAAAATAAAATCACTATAATATATAAATAAAAAATAAAATCACTATAACATATAAATAAAAAATAAAATCACAATAATATATAAATAAAAAAATAAAATCACTATTAAATATAAATAAAAAATAAAATCACTATTAAATATAAATAAAAAATAAAATCACTATAATATATAAATAAAAAAATAAAATCACTATTAAATATAAATAAAAAATAAAATCATTATAATATATAAATAAAAAATAAAATCACTATAATATATAAATAAAAAATATTTATCACTATAATATATAAATAAAAAATAAAATCACTATAATATATAAATAAAAAATAAAATCATTGTAATATATAAATAAAAAATAAAATCACTATAATATATAAATAAAAAATATTTATCACTATTATATATAAATAAAAAATAAAATATAAATAAATAAATAAAATCACTATAATATAAATAAAAAATAAAATCACTATAATATATAAATAAAAAATATTTATCACTATAATATATAAATAAAAAATAAAATCACTATAATATATAAATATAATATATAAATAAATAAAAATCACTATAATATATAAATAAAAAATATTTATCACTATTAAATATAAATAAAAAAATAAAATCATTATAATATATAAATAAAAAATAAAATCACTATAATATATAAATAAAAAATAAAATCATTATAATATATAAATAAAAAATAAAATCACTATAATATATAAATAAAAAATATTTATCACTATTATATATAAATAAAAAATAAACTCGCTATAATATATAAAAAAAATATTTATCACTATTATATATAAATAAAAAATAAAATCGCTATAATTTATAAAAAAAAATAAAATCACTATAATATATAAATAAAAAATAAAATCATTATAATATATAAATAAAAAATAAAATCACTATAATATATAAATAAAAAAATATTTATCACTAGAATATATAAATAAAAAATAAAATCCCTATAATATATAAATAAATAAAAAATCACTATTATATATAAATAAGAAATAAACTCGCTATAATATATAAAAAAAATATTTATCACTATTATATATAAATAAAAAATAAAATCGCTATAATTTATAAAAAAAATAAAATCACTATAATATATAAATAAAAAATAAAATCATTATAATATATAAATAAAAAATAAAATCACTATAATATATAAATAAAAAAATATTTATCACTAGAATATATAAATAAAAAATAAAATCCCTATAATATATAAATAAATAAAAAATCACTATTATATATAAATAAGAAATAAACTCGCTATAATATATAAAAAAAATATTTATCACTATTATATATAAATAAAAAATAAAATCGCTATAATTTATAAAAAAAATAAAATCACTATAATATATAAATAAAAAATAAAATCATTATAATATATAAATAATAAAATAAAAAAAAATCATCCCTATAATATATAAGTAAAAAATAAAATCACTATAATATATAAATAAAAAATAAAATCACTATAATATATAAATAAAAAATAAAATCACTATATTATATAAATAAAAAAATAAAATCACTATTAACTATAAATAAAAAATAAAATCATTATAATATATAAATCAAAATCAAAATCATTATAATATATAAATAAAAAATAAAATCATTATAATATATAAATAAAAAATATTTATCACTATAATATATAAATAAAAAATAAAATCACTATAATATATAAATAAAAAATAAAATCACAATAATATATAAATAAAAAAATAAAATCCCTATTAAATATAAATAAAAAATAAAATCACTATAATATATAAATAAAAACATAAAATCACTATTAAATATAAATAAAAAATAAAATCACTATAATATATAAATAAAAAAATAAAATCACTATTAAATATAAATAAAAAATAAAATCATTATAATATATAAATAAAAAATAAAATCACTATAATATATAAATAAAAAATATTTATCACTATAATATATAAATAAAAAATAAAATCACTATAATATATAAATAAAAAATAAAATCATTGTAATATATAAATAAAAAATAAAATCACTGTAATATATAAATAAAAAATATTTATCACTATTATATATAAATAAAAAATAAAATCGCTATAATATGTAAAAAAAAAAAAATCACTATAATTTGTAAATAAAAAATAAAATCACTATAATATATAAATAAAAAATATTTATCACTATAATATATAAATAAAAAATAAAATCACTATAATATATAAATAAAAAATATTTATCACTATAATATATAAATAAAAAATAAAATCACTATAATATATAAATAAAAAATAAAATCTCTATAATATATAAATAAAAAAAAAATCTCTATTAAATATAAATAAAAAATAAAATCACTATAATATATAAATAAAAAAATAAAATCACTATTAAATATAAATAAAAAATAAAATCATTATAATATGTAAATAAAAAATAAAATCACTATAATATATAAATAAAAAATAAAATCATTATAATATTTATCTCTATTATATATAAATAAAAAATAAAATCACTATTATATATAAATAAAAAGTAAAACACTATAATATTTATCACTATTATAATTAAATTAGAAATAAAATCACTATAATATTTAAATAAAAAATAACATTACTATAATATTTATCACTATTATATATATAAATAAAATCATTATAATATTTATCACTTTTATATATAAATTAAAAATAAAATCATTATTATATATAAAAGTAAAATAAAATCACTACAATATTTATTAATATTAAAAAATTACTATAATAAAATTATTATAATATTTATTACTAAAAATAAAATCATTATAATATTTATGGGATCTATGTATTTTTTAACTACCTACTCAAAAGTCAATAACTCAACATACTTCATACATCTAAAAAATTCAAAATATTCTCAATAAAATTTATAAATTCACTCTAATCTCTACTTATAACTATTCATAAATATTTTGAATACTTCTTAATACTTCTTACTATCCAAACATACTCTAAGTAGTGATTTTATTTTTTATTTATATATTATAATGATTTTATTTTTTATTTATATATTCTAGTGATTTTATTTTTTATTCATATATTATAATGATTTTATTTTTTATTTATATTTAATAGTTATAAATATTATAGTGATTTTATTTTTTATTTATATATTATAGTGATTTTATTTTTTATTTATATGTAATAGTGATAAGTATTATAAAATGTTTGTGAATAGTTATGAGTAGAGATTGAAGTGAGTTTGTGGGTCCCATTGAGAGTATTTTAAGTTGTTTGGCATGTGAAGTATTTTCAAAAGTACGAGAATAGTTGGAAAGTGTTGAAGAATGTTTGGTACCCAAACATAGCCTAAAGCATTAATGGCAAGACTGGAGGATGCATTTGTACGATGGGTAGTGATAGGCTTACTACCTATCTACTAGCCATCTACTACTTGTAGTGTTTTATTTTTTTATCATTTTATTTTAAGTATTTTTTTAACATCCTTAATCATTAAGAAAAAATTAAAAAAATATATAAATTTACTAATTATCACTTCCTTAACTATTAAGTAAAATAAAAAATTATAAAAAAAATCAAATATAAAAAAAATAGTAAATGAGTAATAAGAGGGTAGTAACCCTATCATTTTCCTTGTATGATAAATGGGTAGCTGCCAGTAGGTTGGGCTAGTCTCCCTCGGTGGGCTTGACTTGGAATAAGTTGTAGACGTATTTATAAAGAAAAAGAAAAAAAAAATATTTATTTATTTATTTATACCGAATAATTTGGTAAAGAAGTGAGATATGTGGTTGTGAGAGAAGTCCCTTAAAAGCGACGTAGACGTGTATGTCTTAGCACTCCCTAGTCCTCTGAGTATTTGGATAAGATTAGTATACAAATCCAACGAGGCTAAGGCATTAATTGCAAGACTGGGGGATGCATTTAAATCGGTAGCTGCCGGTAGATTGGGCTTTTCTACCAGAGCTTGACTTGGACCAAATTGTAAAAAAAAATATTTATTTATTTATTTATTAAAATTGAGTAATTTGATAATTATTTATTTATTTAATAATTAAAAAATATTATTTATAAAATTATATATTTTTTTAATTCCTTTTAACCATTAAAAATATTTTAAAAAATAATTAAAAAAATAAAAATAAAAAATAAATTATTAAAAAAATATATTATCATCCTCTCCGATATCATTCTTAGAGTATTAGCATTAGTTTATGCATATGCATATACAAAATTACCTCTTTTACATATCCACGTTGCCATTCAAGCAAAATTCTCACATTGACTTATGTATATTTGAGACAAAATAATAATAAAATATTATTATTTTATTATTATTACTTTTTTACTAAAATCAATTTTTTTTAGATATATTTTACAATTAACATCCATTACATACATTTGACATTAATAATACAAATGTAATAATAAAAAATATAATTTTTTAATAATAATATATTAAAAATATAATAAAATGAAAAAAAAAATATATAATATATTATAATAATAAAATGAATGTACAAGTGAATGTTTGTTTTGTTGTTGAAGAAGGGAGAAAATGAAAATATTGTGTGAAAGAGAATAGAAGGAGAGAGAAATAATTATTTAAATATGATTTGTAGGGTGAATAGTAATTATCCAAATTTGGATAAACACTATTTATAGGTAGCTAAATATTTGGATATGCATAAGTCAATATAAAAGATTTTATGGTCATATTATACAAATATGACTTTACATATACATATACATAGATAAATACTAATGCTCTTACTAAATTTACTATGCAAATCTGTTAAAAAAATCACACCGTTCGAGACTTTTTAAAAGATGTGTGTAAAATTTGTACGGTTGGAGTGTGAACAGATCAATATTGTTTAGGTCAGTACTTCTTCACCAAATCCATTTTTAATTTACCCCCTTTATATCTATTTTTAATTTATTTTTTAACAAAAATAATATTAAAAATATATATTTTAATAATATTATATTTAACTTTCATTTAAACTTATCTCATCTCATCTCTACAAATAAACTAATCTATATATACAATACTAGTATAAATGAATTTTTTTATTTTTTTAAATATTTTTTGAATATTCATAATTATTAAAAAGAAAAAAATTTATTAATAATTATTTTCTTAATCATTAAGAATATATATATATATATATAAAGACATTTAATATACATATTTAATAGTCAACCTACCATTTTCCATACTCATTTATATTCAATGATTCATTCAGTCAATATGCTCTCTCTCTCAATGGCAAGAGGAATCATGAGCTTCCCTGCAGTATTGACAACCCTTTTCGTTCTTTTGCTATTTCATCAAACTTGCAGTGTTAAGGATATTCATCTTACCGAGGCAGCAAACGGTACTTGTTCTCCTTCTTGTGGCAGTATCCAAAACATAAGCTATCCATTTCGATTAATGGAGGATCCACCAAACTGCGGCGACCAAAGGTATAACCTGTCATGTGAGAACAACATTACTTTCTTATACTTATATGGTGGAAAGTACTATGTTCGGGAAATCAATTACAGTGACTACTCAATCCGAGTAGTAGACTCGGGTATTCAGAGGGCTAATTTCTCCTCTATCCCTCGTTATTTTCTAACCCGTTATAATTTTAGTTATATGGATCCATATTCAGATTATTACTCAGAAACGACTAGTATGGCTTTCTTGAGCTGTGAAAAGCAAGTGATTAATTCACAGTACTCTTATTTCAACTTTCCAACTAATTGCTCTGAGAACAGAGTATATTCTACCAAGTACTCTTCATCATCTTCCCAGATGCATAGATATGTTACATATCATGTATATATAAATCCAGAGATGGTGGAGGAATCTTGCCGACTAGAGCTAATATCCCTAATATCCCATGGATATACAGAAGCAGCTCCTTCCTGCGAAAAGATCCACAACGAATTGTTATATGGTTTTAGGCTTTCTTGGTTCCGAGTTTATTGTGAATATTGCGACGGTTGCGACTACGATGAGGACGCGAATAAAATTCAATGCTATAATTATACTACCAAAGGTACGTACGCACGCAGAAGAATGCATGCGTGAAAAATATGCAACACTTTGGTATAGTCGATCGAGATCTTGTACATCTCGACTATTTCTTTCATTCTTGGAATTCTTCGATTTCTAATTTTATATTGGTTTTGTTTTGGTGGTCGGATTAATACTAGGATTCTTCGAAAGACTTGAGGAGGTATACAATGGTGAGACTCCTATCTCAAAATTAAGTTGTTTGAAGAATAGGTATACATGATAGAATGGCAAATGAGATAGATGAACTAGTTTAATGGTGAGACTCCGTATTATGCTTTGATGTTCACATAATCAGAGGAATATTAAAATGTTAAGAAATCTTCTTCTTTGTCCTAAAGTTTTTTTATTAATTCTCAGTCACACTTATCATCTGGCATTGAATAGAAGTTTGCTAAAGCCCAATTATGAGTATGGCATTGAATCGAAATCAGAACCTTTGGGCCTTTATAGAGTTGTCTCTAATTTCTTTCTAAACATGATGACTAGAAAGCAAAGTTGTTTATTAATTGACATACTCTAATTATTTTAATCACCTCATGTTTCTATTCATTAATCAATTTTCTTGGTTATATTGTACGTACGTAGGTGTTATGAACGGACTTGGGGGAGCATTGTACGTCCTAAGTAAGAATTTATCTACTCCCTCCTTCGATTATTTTAATATTTTCACATTCATAATCAAAGGGGTGATCCTGAAGAATAATCATAGTGTTCAACCGGCCTAAAGAATAATTGAATTGAATGTTGTGATATTGGAAGTCATTGATAAATGCTATAATTTTAGTTTCTAGGGAAAGAATTAATTTATATAATACAAGAGCGAGCAAATACGAATGTCATTATTCATGATGAGTGGTAATCTAATTGTGATAGAAGATCAGGGCCGGGAGAGATTCCTTTGTCATGATCATATGAAAGTTAATTAATCCCTACTCAAACTAATTAGATCGATTCAAGCTTGTCCCTATTTATAAATAAATCGCTGAGAAAACTCTATAGAGAACTCTAGAGATCATGCAAATTAAAAAACCATACAGTACTATTAATGAGCATACAATATCCTTAATTAGGAACATTAAAAGTTTTCTTTTTTTACTTTTCATAATTACATTAAAAGTTTACTTTTTTTACAGTACTATAACTATATTTTCAATTAAGAAAATGCAGAGTTTTAGATAATTCTAAGTTCCTTAACCGTATTCTTTTGTTGTCAAAGCACGAGGAAAGTTACCTGACGCCCTATTTGCAGCAGTACATTACCACCATGATTGGACATCGCAAGGTGAGTTCAACTTTCAGAAAAGTTGTTTGCAATATCAAAGGGCAGAATTGCACAATGACATACTTCAAACACTCATTTTCAAGCCTTGATCAAGTCGAAAATGTTGAAAGTCTCAATATTATTGTAGGCTAACATGATTTTTTCTATATGTTGAAATTTCATCAAATATCCATGCTTTGCTTCACATGACTCAAGTGTTGAGGGTAGGATTTGAATAATTTGGATAGGGTTAGATTTTATAGTAGTCTTGTAGATATCTATAGGTCTGGGAATATTTAATTAAATATTTCAAGTGTTGGGCTATCTATTGAGGGTGAGTGCTAAGATATAAAATAAATAATAAAATCTACCTATTTTTATCAGCTTAAGTTTTTTAAACAAATGACGATTTCACATATAGCAAGGGATTTAGACATAAAAGTCCGGAGGTTTATATAAATTATTGTTGTACGTACTCTGAAAACTATTTAAGTCACCTTGTTGATTCATTATTATGTTTTTATATATATTTCTTGTAGCTGCTGCACCCATAAAGTGGATTATACTGGTTTTATATCTGGGTAAGAAACTAACAATATCTCGATCCCCTTTGGCTTTGATCTTCTTCATTTTTTTCCTGGTTTTAGTATATTGTTATTTAGACTGTAAAGCATGAATACTTGTTCTTAATTACTAGGTTGTATCTCCAAAGACTAATAACTCAGCTATAACCTATTAGTTTTCTTTTAGTATAGCTTGGTGAGCTTTCTCCATATTATATATTTAGGACTATACCTAATAGCAAAAAATATTTTAGAAGATATTTTAGACAGTGGACCATGAAAAAATAAGATTATTTTAATGACATTTAATTGAATCTGATTAAAATAAAAAAATAAACCTTGTTTAATTACTAGCCAGAATTTAGAAAGACAAGTACTCTGAGTTGTAAATGTATCAAGGGAAAAAACAGAGGAACTTTTATAATAGTGCATGAACAATTTATTTGTTTTCAGAAATAACTATTATTTATAAATCAATATTATATTTTGAACTCTATTTTTATTTTCTTTCTAAAATAAAAGGAGTTCAAATATAAAATAGGAAATACAAAAAAATCAAATCAAATAAAGATGTAAAAAGAAAAATTGATAGTTAGTCTATCTATTATGGAAGAGGAGATTATTTGAAAAAATGTAACCGATTCTTTCGTGTGGTGTTGTTTCTCCATAGGGCTATACCTTGGAGCAAAACTGGTAATAGGGACTCCAATTGTGGTTGCATTCTTGATCTATAAATGGCGAAGGAGGCATTTGTCAATGTATGATGCTATTGAAGACTTTCTACAAAGTCACAACAATCTCGCGCCGATAAGATATTCATACCCACAAATTAGGAAGATGAGCAAGAATTTCAAGGACAAACTAGGTGAAGGAGGTTATGGAACTGTATTTAAAGGAACACTTCGAAGTGGCCGACTTGTGGCAATAAAGATATTAACTAAGAGCAAAGCTAATGGGCAAGACTTTATCAATGAGGTTGCAACCATTGGAAGAATTCATCATGTTAATGTAGTGCAACTCATTGGTTTTTGTGTTGAAGGATCAAAGCGTGCTCTTGTATATGAGTTCATGTCTAAAGGGTCTCTGAATGACCATATTTTTATGAAAGAAGGAAGTATCCTCATAAGCTACAAGAAAATGCATGAAATTGCTCTAGGGGTGGCTCGTGGGATCGAATACCTACATCGAGGTTGTGACATACGGATTTTGCATTTTGATATAAAGCCTCACAACATTCTTCTTGACGAGAATCTTCATCCCAAGCTTTCTGACTTTGGTTTAGCAAAATCATATCCAATAGATGATAGCATTGTTTCTTTGACTGCTGCAAGGGGAACGTTTGGATACATGGCTCCCGAGTTTTTCTATAAAAATATTGGAGGCATCTCATACAAAGCTGATGTCTATAGTTTTGGAATGTTATTGATGGAAATGGCAGGTAGAAGAAAGAATTTGAACGCATATGCAGAACATTCGAGCCAAATCTACTTTCCCACATGGGTCTACGACCAATTGCATGATGGAAATGATATAGAAATGGAGGAATATGCCACAAAGGAGGAAGAGGAAATAGGCAAGTTGATGATCATAGTTGCTTTATGGTGTATACAGATGAAGCCTAGTGATCGTCCTTCTATGAACAAAGTGGTAGAAATGCTTGAAGGGGAAGTTGGATCCTTGCAACTACCTCCTAAGCCTTTATTTTCATTACCAGAGCAACAAATTGAGCATAACGTGGAGATTCCAAATCAACATTGCTTATCAATGCATTCAAATGAATCAAGTCAGTCCAGTAGTACTCAATCGTAGAATCTCTCAATCAAGAACATAATTCTATCATCCCTAGTCAAGGAAGCTGGCAGGTCTTCTCATCTTTGATATAAACTCAAATTAGATGTTTCATATTTCTATGTAATAATAATGAATGTTGGTGTGGTATTTGATAACTCTGCTTATTCCTATAGTAGTTTTCTTATTTATTCTCTTTACTCATATATGCTTTGAATTATGAAATGATTGTTAGTAGAAAAATGTTTTCAGGTAGTAATATTCAAACGATTCAGTCATCTTTTGTTAATTTATTGAATATGGAGATAATCTTGGTCCTAGTTCACAAATTTGTTATGATGCTTTCATATATATCTTCGCCTAAAACTAGCTAAATTTAATTATTTTATCATATATATTTTTATTATATTGGTTCTCAAATTATTAAATATTTTAACCTTAAATGAGAAGACATTTGAATTGCCTCGAATAACAGTATGAACAATTTACACCTCAAACTATATCAATTTCTTTGATTGCATTCCACTGTCCAATTAATAAGTTCATTCTCACAAAAGCTTTGCTCTAAATGTTACAGTTACTCTCATACTAAGGTTGTCAGCTTTTAATATGATCCGCTAATCCAAAATGTAAAATATATGATTAAGATTGAGTATAAACAGGTTCGGATCCATTTGGATCGATTCTAACTTCACCTTATTAACAATTGAGTTGTGTTGGATTAACTTGTGGGTTCACGGATTTATTTGAGTAATTCGAGTTCCAAAAAATAAAAAATATTTTTTTTTCGTCATTTGCTCCTTAAGTATCCTGGTTGATCCACCAAAATTTTATAGAATTGTGTTTTATACAGAAAAACATGGTAGGGGTGCTTCCCGTACCTTCCCGATCGGGGGTGCGCCCTTTCCCGCGCCCCACCCCTGACATGGGTGGAGAACGGGACTTCCCCCCAGGATTCGGCTCCGCACCTAACGGTGGAGCCCTCCATACAGGTGCCGAGGGGCGAATTGGCCATGCAATCCATTTATTCCCCACTGTCCACTGCCCACCCATGGCAGAAAACAACCGGAAAAAGCAAAAACATACAAAACAACCAACAAACAATATCAAGTCTACAGATTCATCTCTAAAATCCACAAATCTTTCATCCAACCACAAATCTAAGAAATTACAAAATACAAACGACATAGCACAAGGTAAAAATAAAAAAATAAAATCACCACCACGACATGATCATGGGTCTGAGCAAAGGAACTATGCTATGAATAGCTTTAGCAAACCCACGGCCATGCTTTAAGAGCAAGAAGACAAGAAGAAATAAAAAAAAAAAAAAAAACTAAAAATAAGAAAAGGAGGAGGACGGCGGGGTTGCCCGAGCCACCTAGGCGGGACCGGGGCAGTGGATGGTGAGGTGGCAGGGGGTGGTGCCTGGCCTCCAGCCCTAAAACATGGCACTCATTTAGGGTGAGTTTAGATGTTGAAGTGAGTTGAGTTGAGTTGAGTTGAGATAATAAAATATTATTAGAATATTATTTTTTAATATTATTATTATTTTGAGATTTGAAAAAGTTGAATTGTTTATTATATTTTATGTTGAAATTTGAAAAAATTGTAATGATGAGTTGAGATGAGTTGAGAGTAGTTGAGAGTAGTTTATGTTCCAAACGCCCCCTTAAAGTTTTTTCTTCAAATTTTCTTATATATCCTTCGTATTGTTATCTAATACTAACAAATAACATGAATCATCATGCTCGACAAAGCCCAACCTGATTAACAGCCTGACTAATACCTCTAAATTTGATTCGACACAGCCCAGCTTGATAAATCTCATCATGATTTTTGAATGTTGAATGGAGTTAAATTGATAAAATATTATTAAAAATTTATTTATTATTATTATTATTATTTTAAAATTTTAAAAAATTAAATTATTTATTATATTTTATATTAAGATTTAAAAAATTTATAATAATGAATTGAAATGAGCTTATCTTAAAAGAAAACCTAGAACTAAGCTTGCACAATTGGCCCGCCCAAGCACTTTTGGGCCCGACCCGACTTGGCCGGCAGCCCATAATCAAAGAAAATAAAGCGACCCAATGGGAACTAAATTGAACCGACCCGAATACCCATTCGGGTCGGCTGGAAAGTTGTCGGCCCGCAATCCCCTCTCTCGCAATCTCTAGACCTTTCCTGAAGAAATTCTTTCACCGACTTTCGATTTCCTTGAATTGAAGGGTGCGAAGAGGAATACGAGGAGTGAGGAAAGTGTGGAAGAAAGGGACTTGCTTGAAGTTGGTGAGTAGATCAATGGAAGGGTGGCACTGAGGAAAGGTAAACAAATGGTGCAGAGGTCGAATATGGTGGCAAACCAAGTGATCAGCATTCGAAGAGCTCTTAGCTTGGGCTTCGTCTCGGAGCTTTGGGTGGACATCACATCCGTAAGCGATGAAAGAGTGCATAATAACAATTTAAGGCTTAAGTTGTATATTTGTGCTAGTACTTTGCTAATCGTTGCTGAGATATTTTTATTTTCAGTGGGTGTTTTATTTGTACAAGTGAGGCCAAATTTGCTTTCTGGGGAATTTGAAAGCAATGGAAGAAATTGAAATAGAGGATCGAAGATGGTTCAGGGTTTTTTGTGTGGAGAAAGATGAGATATTGGGGGCTACGGTTTCGCCCGCTGAGTAGATCAGATCAGCCCGCATCTCCTTTCAACCCGACTTTATCGGGTGAATGGGTCGGACAGATTGGGCCAACAAATTATTTTGCACAGGCCTAACTAGAAGAGATGGACGTTTTCTATTTCAATTAATTGTATTAGGCTCAATATTGCAGAGCATAGATTATCTAAGGTCCTTTTAGAAATTAAAGTTTCTTGTTAAAATATATAATAGGGACCACAGCAAGGACAAAGGCAGTCTAACCAACTCCAAGTCTATGCACTCGTGAAGGTGAAGGCAGGAGAAGATGGAGTTCGGGATAGGTATCTTACCACTAATTCTAACCAATATAACCTGCAAATTGTCTGACTTGGGTATTATAATAAGTTTCATCGTGTATATATATAGGGTTGAAAATAAAACTGGAAAACAGTTGAACTGGACTGAACTAGACCAAACTGGTAGATTCGGTCCTATTTGTAAGCAGTCGAGTGAGGTACCGATTCTTAACAATTGAAATCGGTCCGAAATCAGTGCGGTATTAGTTTTTATTTTAAAAATCTGTTTAAACCGAACCGATATATATTTATAATTTTTTTATATTATATATCATTTTTTATATTATATTATATATTATATGTTAAATTGATAATTAATATAACATAAAATTAATCTTATAATTTTTAATAAAACATTTGATATAACATCACATATAAGTTTTAGTCTTAAACATAAACCTTAATATTAAAACGTACTTTTGATATTATATATATATATATATCAAAGATAAAAACATTTTTGGTCTTTTTGTAAATACACTTTTACACATTTGATCATATATACTCATATAAAAAATCTAGAACTTATATAAACTATAATTAAATTCAATACTATACTAGCATATGTTAATTATTATAAAATAATGTACTTATATTATAATCACTACAACAGAATGTGTATTTTGTGACAGAGGAAACTGTCACAAAAAAATGGCAAATCGTCACTAAACATATTTGGTGACGGTTTGAAACCGTCACCATGACCGTCACGTAAAGTGCGTCACAGAAAACATTTGGTGACGGTTTACTGTTCAACCGTCACAAAAAATATTTTTAGTGACGGTTGGAAGGGTTTCGTTCGGTACAACGTTCGAACGTTCCTTTTTTGTGACGGTTATGAACTATCACAGAAAATCACGTTCGGACGTAAAATTAAACGTTCGGACGTTATACCCGACCCGATTGGCGTTCGAATGAGAGAAGTTGACGTTTGTTGTATATCGTTCGAACGTATCATATTTACGTTCGAATCTTAATGCGTCCGAATGTTAATTACAATAAACGTTCGAATATTTGTTCGAACGTAAACGTAAATGTTCAAACGTAGCGCGTTTAATGTTCGGATGTTATTTCGAATGTAAACGAAGGAGCGTCCGAATGCAAGTTCTTTGTTCGAACATTAGTCGGTTTAACGTTCGAACGATTCAATTGTATTTACGTTCGAACGTTTGTTACAGTGTGAACCAACGTTCGAACGATTTTTATTTACATTCGAACGTACAGATCAGAAATACTAATTTCATAAAATTTAAAAACAAAATACCAATGGGATCATATTACATACCCAATTAACAAGTAACAATGTCTTATAAAAGTACAAAATTAGATATTAAAACTAGTCAGAAATATTGATAAAATTTATTTCTTCTTTTTCCCTCGCCCACGGGGATTCTGTTGCAACGACATAACACGCTCCATTTGCACCATCATCTCTCGTTGCACTTGCTCTTGCACTTCACTGCGTATTCTTTCCTCCTGGTCTCTCTGTTGGTCCTGCAAACGCGTCTCTAAATGAGACTGTCGTTCTAAGAGAGACTCTAACTCTTGCTGTCTCGACCTCATATACTCATTCTCACGCCGTGCAGCTTCTAAATCTGCTGTAAGATTATTAATTTGTGAAGCCGATGAGGTTGAGGAGGATGAACATTTATGCTTGATAGATCGTCCCAAACCTCTTGCCATACTAGACTGCGGCCCGAGCACTTGGGTGAATATGTCTATGTCACTAGGAGAGGATTCCGCAGAAGTCGACTGCATCTCCAACATTTTGTTCTGCAATTTAAAAGGTAATGATCGTAAATAATTAGTAACGTATTAAAAGAAATAGAAATAAGAAATAAACTATTAAAATGTTCTATAAAAAATTTATTTAACAAAATTAACACTGCTTACATAATTATCTGCAGCGACAGGATCCATCCACTCACTATGCTCATTAGTGTGAGCAGCAGCATAGACATGAATGAGGGAAAAGTTTTCAGGATCATCACGTTTCTAACAAAGCGACAATATTAGCAATTTTAAAAAGATAATGTTAGTACTTATCAGAAAGAATATCAGGAAAATAAATGAATTCTATAATTTTTTAATTACCATTTTTTCAGCAAGACGGTGGAATGACCTTGAACCGGCACGATGGTGGACAGTCAGAACGGATCTATTCTGTGCATTTGTAGAACTCAAGTGCTACAAAATATATTAAAAATGTTAATTGTAATATGTATACATATAATGTATAAAACGAATATGAATGTAAATAATTAAAAGATATAAATGTAAAATACCTGATAATCTGGAGATGCGAAAAGATCACAACACTTTCTCCAATCATCTAACTTCATCTGCTGAAAAGGAGACTGCGCAGCCTCTTCCAACGTCTCAAACTTCTTGAAGTGGTCATGACATCGTCCTTTGTGACGTCGGAATAGTGTAGCCATCAACTCATTCACGGTTCTCAAATCCTCGCTACGGCCAAAGTCGAGGTCGAATTCATCCTAACAAGGGAATCAGGTAAAAAATATAATATATTAATCTAAGTGAAAAAAATGTACTGAAAAGTAAACTCACCAGCACACGACTTCGAATGTGCTCCTTAATCTCATTCGGAACATCTCGCCATGAGCGCACATAAAATGGAGCATAAGCTCGAACTACTGTGCCAATATAGGAGGAAAGCGCTGCTGCACTATCATCCACTCCTCCAGTGGAATTATCAGGAATTGTGACCTTCAGTTTACCGTGCCTTCTATTTTTTTCAAGAGAGATTCCACGTGTATAGCCACGACCGCGACGTGCAGATGCATCAACTACATGATAATAATAGATATACTATAATTATAATTATATAGTTATTGAGAAAAAAGTATTAACTATATATATAATTATCAACGACAATATTTCCTTACTGGTAGGTGTCGACTGGCTGTTGTTCTCTTCTGTGTTAGCTTGATCTTCAGGAACGGATTCCTCGAGTGGGGAGTCCTCAATGGATTCAGGACTTGGACTTGGCGGAGGCACATTTCTTCGTTGTCGTTTTGGCGGCATTCTTTAAAATAATTAATTATATCAAAGAAAATTAATTAGAAGAAATTATGAAAATTTAAGATATTTTATAGTCACCTATATAAATAAAATATTTAGTACTTTTACTCTTCAGATGAATTTTCCATAGTTGTTTCAGAATCTCCATCAATAACATCTTCATCATCATCATGCACCTCTTCTTCATCATCTTTATCCACCTCCTGCCCGGATTCTGATTCGTATTCATCTTCTGACTCGTCTTCTTCATCTTCCTCCAAACTGACTTGAATTGAATGATCATTTAATACAGACGGGTCGAGATGTACGGGTGGGACATCATCTCTACACAAGGGGAGCAACTCGAGTGCACCGAGGTCAACAAACAAGTTAATACCCTCTCCATCTTCCTGGTATGCCTCAACAATCGGATTGTCATCTTCATCTCCACTATTCTCGTAATCTGCACTCGTTCCTGCTTCATATATATTTCGAGGAACAAATTTTTGTACGACTCGCCAAGTTATCTCCCCACTATCTTCATCAGCACTTTTCATTGGATCAATCAAGTAATAGACTTGGGTAGCTTGACAAGCCAATACGAATGGATCATCTTCGTACCATTTAGATGCAGTATTGACACTCGTAAAGTGATTATCCCTATGTATCGAAACCCGACCACCGCCTAGATCCCACCAATCACATTTGAAGACATATGTTACAGACCCACCCAGATATTTCAATCCGATAATATCACGTATGACACCATAATAGTCAATATCATCTGTTCCATGACTCCCCTCGACCAACACACCACAGTTTTGAGTCTTTCTATTACGTTCACGGTCCAAAGTATGGAATCTATAATCTCGAACCGTGCATGCAGTATATCGAAGTGCTCTATTTGAGGGACCACGGGCCAATGCATACAATTCAGAAGAAATTGATCCGGGATCACGAGCACGTTGTTCCAAAATCTAAAAATTGAAATAGTATATATTTATTATTTTATTATCCAGAGTTAAAAATTTCACAATATAACATATATATAATTTTAGTTCATACACGTTCTTCAAACCATCCGGGAAATTCTTCCTCGTGTCTTGCCTCTATATTTTCTACGCCTTCCGTTCTAAGTTTGTCCATGTGGTCACTGTTATAACATGTTGCAAAAAAAGTATATTTTGAGCACAACAATTCTAATTAATTTAAAGAAAACTATAATTATTCAAATAAATTAAATGACATACCTAAGATAATCATCAATCTCTCGGCAGTTATTTAGCACATACCACCGAACCTTACCCAACTCTCCATCAATTAAATCGTAACCTGTTTGTGCACCCAAGGGTCGTACATTCTGGGAAAACACTGATAGCTCACGAGGAGGCGGAGTAGCAAGATCAGCATTTCGCTCTTGACGACTAAATCGTGTCTCAACACCACGAAGATATAGAGAGCAAAATGTTAACCATTCATCGTGTATATAAGCCTCTGCTATTGAACCCTCAGCTTTGGCTTTATTCCCAACAGTGCGCTTCAATCGACCCAAATATCTTTCAACTGGATACATCCAACGGAACTGCACCGGTCCACCCAGAAGTACCTCTCGCGGTAAATGTATTGCTAAATGGACCATGACATCAAAAAATGATGGTGGAAAGATCTGCTCGAATTTACATAGTATAGTAGCAATGTCTTCTTCCAATTTCGACAACACATCTCGATTTACTACCCGAGCGCACAAATCCTTGAAAAACATACATAGTTCAGATATGGCGACACGTACATTAGATGTCAGCTTCCCACGAATTCCCACAGGTAATAACTTCTGCAAAAATACGTGACAATCATGACTTTTCAATCCATTGATTTTCCAATCATCAGGACTCACGCATCTACCAATATTTGAAGCATAACCATCTGGCAACTTCACACCTTGCAACCATTTACAGAAATCAATCCTCTCCTCCCTCGTCATCGTAAAACATGCATGCGGCATGACCACCCTGTTGCCTTCCACCCGCAAATGCAGATTATGTTTAATTCTCATTCTCTCAAGATCTTTCCTCGTCTTGATCGTGTCTTTCGTCTTTTTGTTAATACTCATCAATGTACCCAGTATATTATCACAAATATTCTTCTCTATGTGCATTACATCCAAACTATGTCGCAACTTGCATGACGACCAATACGGCAAATCAAAAAAAATACTACGTTTTGTCCAATTCAATTCTGATACGGCTCGTTTTCTCTTGTTCTTTCCCCGACCTTTGCCAAAATTGTTCGCTCTAACATGTTGCAGTTGTTCCACTATCTCTTCTCCAGACAACTCTTTTGGTGCAATCCTATCCTCTACTCTCCCATCAAACTTGGCACATTCTCTTCTCCATGCATGATTTGCTGGTAAATAACGTCGATGACCCATGAAACACAACTTCTGAGAAAATTTTAGCCACTCACTAGCAGTTTCTTTATTACACGTCGGACACGCTAACTTCCCTTTCGTACTCCAGCCGGAAAGATTCCCATACGCCGGAAAATCATTTATGGTCCACATTACCGCAGCATGCATCTGAAAAGATGTCGACTTAGATGCATCATAAGTTCTAACCCCTGTTTCCCATAACTCTTTCAGCTCTTCAATCAACGGCTGCATGAATACGTCAATATCATTCCCAGGTGATCTAGGGCCAGGGATGAGTAAAGTTAACAAAAAGTTTGGCGCCTTCATGCACCTCCATGGTGGAAGATTGTACGGAATCAATACAACGGGCCAAGTGCTATAACTTGTACTCATATTCCCAAAAGGGTTGAATCCATCGGTTGTGAGTCCCAGGCGCACGTTCCGAGCTTCTAACCCGAACTCTGGATACTGATTATCGAAAGACTGCCACGCAAGTGAATCAGCTGGATGCCTCATATACCGTCATTCTTAACTCTTTTCTCCTCGTGCCACCTCATATCATGAGCTGTTTTCTTACACATATATAGTCTTTGCAACCTAGGTTTCAAGGGAAAATACCGCAACACCTTAACCGGCACGTTTTTCTTACCTTTCCACCTCGACTCTCCACATACAGGACATGCTTGTTTCTCCTCGTTCTCCTTCCAGAACAATACACAATCATTCTTGCATGCATGTATGGACTTGTACTCAAATCCTAATCCCTTTCTCAACTGTTTCGCTTCATAAAAGTTCTTAGGCAATGCAGACCCTTCGGGAAGCACCTCGTTAAATAAGTCCAATACCATATTTATTGCTTTCGTCGACATCCCACACAATGATTTTATGAGAAGCAACCGCACAATAAACGACATTTTGGAATGTTTTGTACAACCTGGGTAAAGCTCGCGCTTTGCATCTTCCCACAGTGAAGGAAAATTTTCACAATCAGTCCCTGATCCACCACTTGAGGCATTGTCATTAACCTCATCCATAAACATCCCAGCTCCAATGTCACCCAACATCTCCTCCATCTCATCATGCTCATAATCATCATCCATGTGCCGTAAATAATTGTGATGATCGACCAATACATCTGCTGACCCTTCATACGGCTCACCATGCAGTACCCATCGCGTATACCCCAGATCCATACCGTTCACAAATATATGACGCTCTACTTCATCCAATCCTATCGCACACAAATTTTTACACCCTCGACATGGACACTTAATGTAACCACGACTATCAGCAGAGGCCCGTGCAAAATCAATGAAAGTTCTTACTCCACATGCATAGGGTACGTAATCCTTTCCAAGTCTATCGTCCAGACGCATCCAATTTTTGTCCATTTCTAAAAACATCCAGATATTAATAACACGTATATTGAAAATTCACATGCATGTCTTGCCTCCAATTCTCATTACTTTTTTGATAAGGTAGTTGGTCCTATCCCATTCGAGATTATATTCTCCATATTACACAAATCTCGTCACTCTACTAATTTCCACGTTAGTAGAAATTCCGGCAGCACCTCCCCATAATTCTCCAAGTATACATGTTCAAATATCGGGATTGTGACCCTACGAACAGTATACCCGAAGAACAATAGAAGAAGATACCGAAACTTCATATTAAACGTGGAAAGTAGCGAGTAACAAAAATGTGTAATACAGATAATATAATCTCAAACTGTCCACACTGGACAATTCAGGAATCAGTGGACACATAAATGTACACTGATTCCCAAACGGGTCTAAGGGTATTTATGCAATGTCACACGCATCTAGCAAAAAATCATACAACAATATCTCCATGTTGTTTAAATTAACAATGTCACCTTCAAGTAGTGTTATATTGTTAAACTAAAGAGGGATGGAAGATTATGTGACCCTACGTTTCGTGTCTTGTACACAACGAGGGAGAATAATCTTGAAGAAATGTTTAAATTTTAGTCTAATTACTTAACCGTCACAAACTGTCCGACCTTGACAACT
Organism: Juglans regia; assembly: GCF_001411555.2. Classification (NCBI taxonomy): domain Eukaryota; kingdom Viridiplantae; phylum Streptophyta; class Magnoliopsida; order Fagales; family Juglandaceae; genus Juglans; species Juglans regia. The sequence continues at coordinate 10,062,756 of NC_049902.1, read as the reverse complement.
CTCAAGGCCGAAGAGACTATGACAGTCAAGCAATTAAATTGAAATTTCAACATTTCTTCAAGATTATATTCCCTCGTTGTGTACAAGATCATTATTCTTAAAGTATAATTTTAATTGTTATACTTAATTTCAAAGGTTATACTATAATTTTAATTATTATAATTCTTAAAGAGTTACTTTTATGCTTGTTATTACTTAATTTCAAATATTATTATAAATATTTAATTATCATACTTAAATTTCAAAGGTTATACTATAATTTTAATTATTATAATTCTTAAAGAGTTACTTTTATGCTTGTTATTACTTAATTTCAAATATTATTATAAATATTTAATTATCATACTTAAATTTCAAGGTTATACAATAATTTTAATTATTATAATTCTTAAAGAGTTACTTTTATGCTTGTTATTACTTAATTTCAAATATTATTATAAATATTTAATTATCATACTTAAATTTCAATGGTTATACAATAATTTTAATTATTATAATTCTTAAAGAGTTACTTTTATTTGTTATTACTTAATTTCAAATATTATTATCACAATTTTTCAAATCCATATCACAACATATTCACAATAACTCACAATATATTCACAAAATAACATGCCACATGTATTAACATATTTGTAAACTTGAGTAAGCAATAAACATGTATTAACAAAGCCTAATGACAATATATTTCTAATAATAAACACAATATTTCAAATTTATATCACAACATATTTAAAATAACTCACAAACTATTTACAAACTATACAAACTTTTTATCACAATATGATAAAAAGAGTTACTTTAAAATAACATGCCATATGTATTAACAAAGCTTAAGGACAATATATTTGTAACAATGTAAACATATTCATTCATATCATTCACAAATAATAATTTAAATATTTCAAGTCCATATCACAATAACTCACAATATATTCACAAAATAACATGCCACATGTATTAACATATTTCTAAACTTGAGTAAGCAATAAACATGTAGGGAAACAAAGCCTAATGACAATATATTTTTAATAATAAACACAATATTTCAAATTTATATCACAACATATTTAGAATAACTCACAAACTATTTACAAACTATACAAACAATAATCACAATATGATAAAGAGTAAACATCAAATCACAACAACATATTGATAAAGTTTAGAAATATACCTAGCACTCACAATATCCTCTTACAAATCAAAATCTTCAAACTTCCCAAAACAAGCCATCCTTCAAAAAAATACAACACAAACTTATTAGAAATATTCTATAACAAAAACACATTCTATAAATATCATAAAATTTAAATAAAGACAATAAATAAAAATATTATCTTACCAAAACTCAACTCTCTCTCACTCTCTAACTCAACTCTCTCTCACTCTAACTCTCTCTCTCTCTCTCTCTCTCTCTCTCTCTCTCTCTCTCTCTCTCTCTCTCTCTCTCTCTCTCTCTTTCTCTTTCTGTTGCGCGCACGGGAGAAGAAGAAATAATGGGCATCCTCCCGTGCGCGTACTGATTAAGTTCTAAAATTATTAGTTTAAACGTTCGAACGTTAACTTTAAACGTCCGAACGTTAATTCTAAAATTATTCCCGCCCAGAACGTTCGGACGTTTAAAATACACGTTCGAACGTACCCTTCTTATGATATAACATGAAATCTAGCGGGAAAGTTCCCGCACTTTCCTCATATATGTTCGAATGTATCACAATTTTTCGTTCGAACGTTCGTAGATTTATAGATAAACGTTCGAACATACTACTTAAACGTCCGAACGTACATTTCATGAAAGTGTTACCATATTTGAGCGGGAAATCTCCCGCACTAATTTAACTAACGTTCGAACGTTGACGGATTTGATGTTCGAACGTATAGTATAAACGTCCTTACGTCTGAATAATCACACAGATATTAAACATCGAGCGGGAAAATTCCCGCCTCTTAGTTTAACGTTCGAACGTTAACTTCAAACGTTCGAACGTAAGATTCCTACTATACTTAACTTATAGTATAATATATATACTACATTGTATAGTATTTTGTGCATAATATAATTTATATATTATGCACAAAATATGTGTTTTTCTAAATTACTATATATGTGTTTTTCTATATATTAATTATTTAAATTTTATACAACTATATCTTATATAATTAGTTAAACTCAATAATATACTAGTTAAATAATATATTTATACTATAATATATAGACTAAATTTACTAATAATAGTTTAGTACATACCTATATGTAAATATCATACTACTAAAAATTTACAATATTACTACCATGTTGTTCTAAATTACTAATGTATAAATATAATAGCATGTAATACTAATGTATATATAATATACTATAAACACTAAGATGCATAATAACATCAACATGTAATATTGTAATACATATACTAATGGATAAACACTAATCTATAAATTTATAATAACATATAATACTAATGTATAATAACTAAAGTATTATTCATATCAATTTTATATAACAATATCTTGTATTAATTATATTTTTTGACCTAATAAATTCTCAACATATTCATTTTGATAAATATATTAGTAATTCTAATATACATTAGTATAATAATTAGATTTATGGCCTAATACTAATACTATTAGTAAACCACTTTAAGCCTATATATAAATTACTATATAAAGCACTATAGTATTAATTACTAATACTATATTACTATGTGATACTATTAACTATAGTGATATATTAGTATTAGACATTAGTATACTAATACTATCAGTGATATAGCTAGTGTAATATAATAATATTTATACTAATACTATTATATAGTTATACTAAATTAAAATCACTATAGCAAATATTAATATATAGTTATGCTAATCACTATAACTAATACTAATACTAATATAGACTATAGTTATAACTTATACTAATATATTATATAGTTATACTAAATCACTATAACTAATACTAATATAGTTATACTAATCACTATAATAGTGATATAGTATTAATATCACTATTAGTATAATACTATAATATATAGTATTAATAATAACTAATACTATTATATAGTTATACTAAATTAAAATCACTATAGCAAATATTAATATATAGTTATGCTAATCGCTATAACGAATACTAATACTAATATAGACTATAGTTATAACTTATAGTATTATAACTTATACTAATATATTATATAGTTATACTAAATCACTATAACTAATACTAATATAGTTATACTAATCACTATAATAGTGATATAGTATTAATATCACTATTAGTATAATACTATAACCTATAGTATTAATAATAACTAATACTATTATATAGTTATACTAAATTAAAATCACTATAGCAAATATTAATATATAGTTATGCTAATCGCTATAACTAATACTAATACTAATATAGACTATAGTTATAACTTATAGTATTATAACTTATACTAATATATTATATAGTTATACTAAATCACTATAACTAATACTAATATAGTTATACTAATCACTATAATAGTGATATAGTATTAATATCACTATTAGTATAATACTATAATATATAGTATTAATAATAACTAATACTAATATAATTATTAGTATAACTAATATTTATATATATTAATATATATATCAAGTATAAGAGATTAGAGATTTATATATATATATATATCAAGTATATTAGTTTATTATTAATATTTCGGTGCTTTTTTTTAATATTCATATATAATAATATATATCATATATTTTTTTTTTATAAATTTTCATATATATATAATATATAAAATAGATTTATATTAGTTAGTATACTACTATACAATACGGCGTCGTTTCTATTGCAATAGGACTTTCTTTTTAATTTTTGAATGCATGTTATTATGTTACTTGTTTTATTTAGTTGTATTTTTTGTTATAATCAAAAGTTTAATTAATTTAGATTGTAATGTTGAGAAAATTGAAATTTAAAAGCTCACAATTTTTTTTTTAAAAAAAAAGTGGGTCAAATATGAAGTTAAAAAAGATAAAAAAAAATAATAAAAAAATCCGACTCCGCTCGGACTCCGCTCCGACAAGTCGGAGTCGGAGTCGGAGGTCGGATTCGACCTCCGACAAAGTCGGAGTCGGAGTCGGAGGTTGGGCCCTCCGACTCCGAAAGTGTCGGTGCTCAGCCCTAATAACATGTATAAACATATTGCTAAATTTTATAAATATAAGAAGCACTCACAAAAAAACCAATAATCTAATTGTCAATAATATTATATAACATCCTAATATATAACTTAAACATTTATAATATAATATATTATAGATAAAATTTTAGAAATTAAATTGACAAACGTTCGAACGTAATAATAAGTACGTTCGAACGTTATGTGTATATAAGGCCAAAACCGAACGTCGAAACGCATTTCCCTGCCCGTATCCATCGTCTTCTCCGTTCTTTGCCGCCACGCCGCCGTCACTAAAAGGTAGGCATTCATCTTTTATGCAAATAACATGTATTTTATTGAGATTTAGATTGACATTTGGATTGAGTTTGGTTTAAAACCGGATAAATATTACCAGATTTTCAACTTCATTTTCCGGCCACCACGGCCAGTCATTGGCCGAATAGTCACCGTAGAAATGTTTCTTGAAGTGTATACTTCATTTACATGGTGACATTTCGGCATTTAGACCCTTGTAGAGAAATTTTCGAGATTTCAATAATGGCTGAGTCGACTCAGCCATTCTGCGTCGAAACGTTCAAACGTTTCACCAAGACATTCAAACGTACGACGTTTAAATTACAGAGCCGTTACGGCTTTCACGTTCGAACGTTAATTGTCTTACATTCGGACGTGAATATTATTAAACGACATACATTCGAACGTGAATATTTACTTTCGCACGTAAATCACATACGGTCGGACGTTTAATTATAACATCCGAACGTAGTGATTTTCTATATTATTCATGCTTCGACGTTCGGACGTTCATATTTACGTTCACACGTAAAACAAATACGTTCGAACTTAAATTCGAACGTATTTGTTTACTGCTTATGTTCGAACGTACATCTGTACATTCGAACGTATTTGTTTTACGTTTGAACGTAAATTTATTTACATTATTTTACGTGCGAACGTATAAATTAACGTCCGAACGTTTTTATCTTTAACGTTCGAACGTTAAAGATAAAACGTTCGAACGTTAATGCAGAGCATCTTAAAATTAATACAAAAAAATGCATTATTGTAAATAATTTTTTTTTCCTTTTCTATTTTCAAGATATGGCTCTTCCACTGCATACACGAAAACGAGGGAGGGAAGGAGCCACATCGGACACTGCCCGTATCGGAGCTCGTACTGTTATGGTAGAGAGAGAGGTCTTAATTAATGAGTTCGACGAACTCTGTTGGCAGCAGACGAACCTAAGAGATGTTTTCCTCAGTAGAGGCTGGGGAAATATCTGCACATTGAGGGGGAAGGTATACCCCTCAATGGTTCAAGAATTCTATATGGGGATGTGTGACATGCCTCCGGATGCATCCTCTCACACCGTGACTGTACGCGGTGTTTCCATTGAGGTATCGGCAGATGTCATCGGCGAGCACCTCGGGATTCATCGAGGTGCTCAGACATTTACACACTCAACACCCCGTGAGGATGTAGGCACTTCTGCATCATCTACTGGCCGGGGATGTGAGCCAGCATCAGCCGATGATGCAGGCCAGTCAGAGGCTGAGGATACTGGCGTCGAGGCTCGGGATGATGACCGAGACGAAGATTTCTACATCCTCACCGGGAGGGATCGCATGCAGATCGAGCGGAAGAACGCCTTCAACCAGAACCATCTGCTGCATTTCTTCCGCATGTTGCACCTTATTGTTGCAACAAATGTCGATCCTGTGGCTCATAAAACCACATTTAGTCGGCTTCGGGCACAATTTTTGATACGAGTGGCACGTGGAGATCCTATAGATTTGCCACTGCACATTTTTGAGAGGATCCGTTACGAGGCGAGCATCGTCTCCACGGATAATCTCCCATATGGTGTCCTCATCAGCCGACTATTACTTGCACGGGGAGTGCCGACCCAGCCAGAGGAGCGGGTCAAAGATCAGATGAGCCCCCTCGACATGACCACGCATCGGCGTAGCATTGGACAGGCGAGGGGACGTCAGCCACCCCCTGTAGAGGATCTAGTTCCTCCGACGCAGCCTGAGCCAGGTCATGTCGGGAGTAGTAGTCAGCATACGCCGAGTACATCTGCAGGAGATGTGCGGCCTGCTTGGGTTGATGCGGTCATCTCACAGCTGACTGCGCATATTGATCATAAGATCGATCGATCGCTCGAGGCTATATCGGCGTCTGTTGCCGAACTCACCCATCGTGTAACTATCCTCAACGACAAGGTTGATACCTTGACTGAGGAAGTACGGAGTTCGACTTTTGCGGATAACGTTATCATCTGACTGTTGTTTACTACGTTCTATCAATTTTTGTATTTTATTTTTAATATTTGTAACGAAAAATATTATGGAATATTTTTATCGTTTTTTCATTTCAATTTTTAATCTTCTTTGATGTTATAATTTTCAACTTTAATACTAAATCACTGCATTTCAAATATATATAAATCAATAATATATATTTATATATTACAAAGTGTGTATATATAAATATATACAATTCAATTTTTTAGACTTGTTCACAAATTATGCACAATAAAAATCACATAATTTTTAAATTAAAGTCATTTAATTTAAATTTACAATGAACGTTTGAATGTTATTACTTAACGTTCGAACATTGGTGCAAACATTTTACGTTCGAACGTAAAATTAATAACATTCGAACGGTTGCGCCAAAACATTTTACGTTCCAACGTAAACAGACATAACGTTCGAACGTATATGTGACGTTCGAACGCATATTTCTCATACGTTCGAATGTAAAAAAATCTCATTCTATCTTTAGTGACGGTTTCCAAAATCTGTCACAGAAAATACCTTTTAGTGACGGTCTAGGGACTGTCACAATTTCCCAACCGTCACTAAAAAGCAATTGTGTTGTAGTGAATATAAATATACTAATAGTTTAGTATATGTAAACATCATATTATTACTAATATAGATAATTTGTAAAACTAGAAAACTCAGACTGGACCGAATGAAATTGAAAAAATCAGAAGTTCTAGTTTCGGTAATGAGTTTGTCCAATATCAGTTCTTAAATTTTTAAAATCGGTGTATACTAATTCGATTCTAAAATATATATAAAATTAAACCGAACTGAACTAATTACATCCCTATATATAATGAAGCCATTGGCAATTTGTGTGATAACCTTGTAGTACATTGGAATTAATAGACCTTATCACATCGTTACAAGTAGGAAACTTATAAAGCTTGCTCGATATGATGAGTCAGCAGGAAGGAAAGGAACATTGAGTTTTGGTGACAAATAGGGACGATGCATGGCTTTCAACCCTACGGGGTTGTAGGGATGCTTATTTTCGCCACAAATCATTCACGTATCTTCGACTTTTTTCATGGCAAGTTATCCTTGCATTTTGATTTACTGCTTAATTTCAGAAAACTCAAAGCATAAACATTAAAATAAAATAAAAAAACAATTAATAATTAATAATTAGTAGGAAAAATAAAGCTTTTCTCAAATAAAAGTTCGAAACTATTCTACTCAAGTACCTGCATGCATCTCTAATTACCTATTTTATCCATGAGAATACGATTTTACTTGCATTAATTTCTCTTTGAAAACCCCGTAAGTACGTAAAAATACAGCAAAGTACCATTGTCCCTAGCTTCCATATAGATATATAGATATATGGGATATATAATATAATATAATATAATATAATATAATATAATATAATATAATATATATTTTATGAATAAAAGCGCCTATGCAGCAATCTACAGATCCAAATTTTGTTTTCTCAGTTTGTCCCTCTTTATTCTTGTTTTTTCCTTTTTATCCTTATCGTTGCTTTTCTTTTATTTGAAAATTTACATTTTTGTCCTTTAAATTTATTGATAAATTTACATATTTGACGCTGTTTAGTTGCCTCTAGCTGTTGTGTAACCGTGTATGAAGTATGAACAATAATTTTCTCCAAATTTTGTTTCCAATTTTATCCCTCTACATTTATCATTTTCCATTTTGTCCTGATCATTGGGTTTTTTCTAAAAATTACGTCTTTGCCCCTATTGCTTAGTGCTTATGTATTGCTTCTTTTGCTAAACTGCATTCAAAATCCACCTCAACTAAACTCATTTCATCTCACCATTACAATTTTTCTAAATTTTTACATAAAATATAATAAACAATTCAACTTTTTCAAATCTCAAAATAACTTTTCTAAATTTTCACACAAAATATAATAAAAAATTTAACTTTTATTCTACTATTCACAAATCATCTCAATTCATCTCTGAATCCAAACCACTCCTAATTTTTTCCTTCCACAAATAGAATGTAATTATTATGCATCTTCATACAGTCTTTACTTATTGCTTAAACATAGTATTCTCACAATATTTTTTTCTCAACTAGAAAAACGTGTTTTGCACATTGCACCATAACTAGTATATATGTGTGTGTGTGTGTGTGTGAGAGAGAGAGAGAGAGAGAGGGATGCTATGCATTATTGATAGCTATTTCTATTCCCATATATTTAGTCTCCAGAAAATCAACAATTGCCTTTATTCTAGGAATTAGCCCAATTAGCTCACCATATGTATATGTTTCCATACTTGTCTCTTGTAAGTCTATTTATTTGTAACTCTATACACAGAAATATAAACAGATTCAATACAATTATCTTCTCTTCTCTTAGTTTTAACATGGTATTAGCCTAATCGATCCCTAAACCCTACCCATATGGCCACCAAATCCAACCCACGCTTCTCCTCACCCTATCTCCTTCACCCATCAGATTCTCCAAGCCTCATCCTCTTCAATGGTCTCCTTATTGGTTACAATTTCCCAAATGAAAAAAAGCCATGACACGGGCACTAAATGCAAAAAATAAATTAAGCTTCGTTGATGGCACCCTCATCCCTCCTGATCCCACTTCACCCGACTACCCTCAATGGAACCAAACCAAAGACATGGTTCTTACCTGGATCCTTAACTCCATCAGATCATCCATTGTAAATTTTCTTGAGTACCATACCAACCCTGTGTTGTATGGGTCAACTTATCTTCTCACTTCTGCCATGGCAACAACAACAGAATCTATCACCTCAAACAAGCCCTCTCTTCCTTGGAACAAATCACCAACTCAGTCTATGACTATAATAACCAAATTAAACAAATTTGGGATGAACTTGGACATCTTCAAAGTAGCACCAACCTCAAGGATATGCAACAGCAAGCTGAAGATGAGAGAGTCTTCCAATTTCTTCTTGGCCTCAATGACTATTTCGCACCACTTTGCACACAGATCTTAGCCATAGATCATCTCCCCTCCATCAACAAGGTCTTCTCTATTCTCTTCCAAGAAGAACAACAACGGTTGCTCCACCTTCACACCACCCCATCCGAAGCTATTTGCACCTCTGGATGCCCAAAATTAGTCTTTAAGTGCACGATCTGCGAGAAGGAGGGTCATAGTCGCAAACGATGATGGACCGTCGTGTGTTACCCACCTGGTCGGAAACCACGATCCAAGCCGCGACCTTCGATTCTTGGCCAACCCCCACCGACTGCAAACCAAGCTACCACCACCACCTTGGCGTCAAGTCCTGTCCCTAGTCTCTCACCGAAGCTCTATCAGAAATTTCTCTCCTTGCTCATACCGGCAACTTCTTCTCCTTTGATTTCGTCTGCTCATTTTGTTGGAAATATTTTCTCTCCCCTCCCCCTTCTCTGCTCCTCTCTTTAATCGGGACCACCATTGGGTGGTGGACAGTGGTGCAAGCCATCACATTTGTCACCAGCGAGATTACTTTGCCAATTTGAGCACTCTAGTCACTGTGTTCGGCTCTCCACTGGAGACGATGTCCGTGTCAAAGGCATTGGGACTTGTATTCTCTCCCCTTTTCTTACATTGTCCAATGTCTATTATGTCCCCACTTTCTCCTTTAATCTTTATCTATTTCCCAACTCACCCTTCAAACTTCTTGTGTCATCTTATTTTCTTCTAACACTTGTCTATTTTAAAACCCACAATTGATGAGACCGATTGGAGTGGGTGATCTTTGCAATGGACTCTATGTGTATCGACCTAATCCTCCTCTTGCATTTGCTGCACAACCCACCGTTAATAAGATTTTATGGCATCAACGTCTAGGTCATCCTTCTAGTTTTACTATTTCTTGTCTTTTTAATTCTCCTTGTATTACTTCTGATTGCAACATTTGTACTCGTTCTAAGCACACCATATTGCCTTTTCTCTTTCTACTAATAAAATTGTTTCTCCTTTTAGTCGTGTTTTTTGTGATATTTGGGGTAGCTATCATACTTATTCTCTGTGTAGGGCTCATTACTTTCTCACAATTGTTGATGAGTTTTCTCGCACTACTTGGATATATCTCATGCATTTTAAATCCGAAACTTATACCCATTTAACGGATTTTTTTGCTCTTGTCCAAAATCAATTTAACATCACTGTTAAAATCATTCGAACTGATAATGGACAAGAATTTCTCTTCCATCAATTTCAAAATTATCTTTGGGATCACGGCATCATTCATGAATGTACTTGTGTTGAAACTCCTCAACAAAATGGCGTTACGGAGCGTAAACACCAGCACCTTCTAAATGTTGCTCGCAGTCTCATATTTCAAGCACACCTACCTTTAAATTTTTGATGTGATTGTGTTCTCACTGCTGCATATCTCATCAATTGCACTCTCAGTCGTCTTCTCAAAAATAAATCTCTTTTTGAAACACTTTTTGATAAAACGCCCAACTATGATCACCTTCGTGTGTTTAGGTGTTTTTGTTATGCTCAAACTCTTCGTGATCATCGTGACAAATTTTCTTCTCGTGCTACCAAATGTGTGTTTCTTGGCTACCCCAGTACTCATAAAGCATACAAGCTCTACAATATTGACACTCAGTCCATTTTCTTTTCCCGTGACGTCACATTTCATGAGCAACAATTTCCTTTCCAAGATATTCCTGATTCTTCCTCTCCCTCCCATTCTCTCATCCCTCTCCTTATTCCAGAACCCATAATGTCTTCTCCTTCATCCTCTTACTCCCCTGCCACCCTATCTCCATCACCTTCTTCACCTCCAACACCTACTTCTCCTCCATCCCCCCTGTTCCTCGTCCTCGCCGTACAATTACTCGACCTGCATATCTTCACGACTATGTCTGTCCGATCTTATATATGGAGCCCACAACACCCTCACCTGCTCCACCTGCCTCAAGTACTGCTCACCCTTTATCTGCTTTTCTTTCATATTCCTGTTTTTCTTCCTCTCATATCTCCTATTTAACTGCTCTCACCATTTGTATCGATCCCTCATATTATTCTGAGGCTACTCGCCACTCTCGTTGGTGTGAGGCCATGTCGTCTGAAATTCGTGCCTTAGATAACAATTCGACTTGGACTCTTGAGCCACTTCCTCATGGTAAGAAACACATTGGTTGCAAATGAGTTTTCAAAACCAAGCTCAAGGCCGATGGTTCCATTGAGAGGTACAAAGCTTGACTAGTTGCCAAGGGCTATACACAGGTTAAGGCCTTGACTATCATGAGACATTTGCTCTGGTCGCAAAAATGACCACTGTATGGTGCTGGTTAGCAATTGCCGCCACCAACTCGACATCAACAATGTCTTCTTGCACGACGATCTTGATGAAGAAGTTTACATGACCCCACCACTTGGATATTTCACTAAAGGAGAGACCTGTGTCTATCATCTCAAAAAATCCCTTTATGGCCTCAAACAAGCCTCCCGAAATTGGTTTTTTAAACTAACCATTGTACTTCTTAATGTAGGTTTTCATCAGTCTCAGGTCATTCTTTGTTCACTCTTGTCCTTGTTTATTTTGATGATATATTAGTCGCAGGTAACGACATTTCTCAAATCAAGATCTTTAAAAAAGTTCTCTCCACTCACTTCAAAATAAAGGATCTTGGTTCTCTGAAGTACTTTCTTGGACTCGATGTTGCTCGGTCTCCCAACAACATCTTTCTTAATCAGTGCAAATATGCTCTCGACATCCTCTCTGACAGTGGACAACTTGGTGCCCAAACTGCTTCTTTTCCCATGGAGCAACACTTGAAGCTCAATAATCAAGACGGTGACCTACTTCCTGATCCTTGCCTTTACCGTCGTCTCATTGGCCGCCTTATTTATCTCACCATCACTAAACCAGACATTGTTTATGCATTCAATATCTTCAGTCAGTTCATGCATGCTCCTCGGGTTCCTCACATGACTGCGGCTACTAGAGTTCTCTGTTACATCAAAGGTAGCCCCGGCCAAGGCATCTTCTTTCCTTCCTCTAATAGTCTAGATGTCACAACATATACTGATTCTGATTGGGCCAGTTGTCCCACCACTCATCGTTCCACTACAAGATACTTCATTCAGTTAGATACCAATCCGATCTCTTGACGTACAAAAAAAATAGACTATTGTGGCTCACTCTTCTGCTGAAGCTAAATATCGGGCTATGGCCGTCACCACCTGTGAGCTCACTTGGCTTAAGCAGTTTTTAGCCGATCTTAGCATCTCTCATCCTGAACCATTCACCTTACATTGTAACAATCAATCTGCTCTCTACATCACACACTATCCCTTGTTTCATGAGCGTACTAAACAAATTGAGATTGATTGCCACATTATTTGTAATAAGATCCGATCTGGTCTCCTTAAAGCCATTCATACCTCCTCTCATGACTAAGTTGCCAACATCTTCACCAAGACTTTAGGCCAGTAACTTTTTCATCATTTTTTATGCAAGTTGGGTATTACGGATTTATATGCGCCAACTTGAAGGGAAGTATTGACAGCTATTTCTCCTCCCATATATTTAGTCTCCAGAAAATCAGCAATTTCCTTTATTATAGGAATTAGCCCAATTAGCTCACTTACCATATGTATATGTTTCCGTACTTGTCTCTTGTAAGTCTATTTATTTGTAACTCTATACATAGAAATATAAACAGATTCAATACAATCATCTTCTCTTCTCTTAGTTTTAACATGCATAAACCACTATTCACTCTCACACCATACATATATAGCTTTTTTTATAGGGTGTGTGAATATTTTTCATAGGGTGTGGGGAGGTAAATAGTGGCTAATGAGAATAGTTTATATATATATATATATATGAGAATTGCTACATACACAAAATAAACCCACAAACAGATGTGGTTTCATGAGATTCGTTATATCTACTTTACAATAAAAAATGATTTTACAATTTGACGTATCATATCAAACCACATCAGTTTATAGATTTATTATTGTATAATTTCTTTATGTCCAAAATATTTCCCTATATATATTATATATATAGCGCAAAGAGAGAGTTGGAAGATGCTGAAATGGGAGCATCTGAGAAGGAATGTACTTTCTTTCTAAAAATATTCTTGGAGAAGGCCCAAAAGAATATCCTCTTTGAATGCTCCCAAGACAAAAGGGGCCTTTTCTCCACTCATTTTGCTGTCATTTCTTTGAATCGTGAGCAGTGAGCACCTTATATATCCAATATTGCCTGAAGAACCCTCATACAAATTTGGAAATTAAAACCGACAGTGGGTATTCCTCCGTCCTCTAAAAAGTATCAATTTGCATTACAAGTTTGAGATAGTTTATTATTTTTATTATTGGTTTGAATTATAGATCCTAATTGAACAGAAAGGCCCAAGTTCTACACATTGAATAACTATTGCAAAGTTTAGAATAACATGTCGTGTTCAGTTTGATCCATATAGTTGAATGTCCATGACCTAATACAACACGACTCGCAAACACAATTTGCAACCCTTCTCTTATCAATAACTATAACAAAGTTTGATTTTGATTCTTCACAATGATCAGCTAGCGGCCTAGATATTTAGAGTTGAATGGTTTTGGTATATATATATATATATATATATATATATATATGTATCGTGGAGCCTGTAATTAAAGTTTGAACAGAACATTCGCATATAAAACATATTTATCTCAATCTCACAATACTGGAGCTATTAAAATCCACAGCCAACAGCGTGCAATATCTGACGTTTAAACTTCCCATACTCTGAAAGAAAAGTCTCGCATTTTCTATTTAAACTATTCATTTTTCAAAACACTCAGCATCTCATACTCATTTATCCAATAAATAAAGTAAGGAGATAATGAGAGAATAAAATGGCACAAAATGGAGGCAGACAGAAATATGGGAGAATATTGGACAATATATAGGACTAAGCTGCTAATGACAAGTCCTTTTAATACTTGAAAAGGGATAATATCGTTGCAACAAATTAAAAGAAACATATGAAACAAGTTGATTTTTGTCACCTCATCATAAGCTTTAATGCTATTCTGCAACTACATTTGATCCATACGGCGAAATAATGAGGTACTTTTGTAGTTAGACCACCTTTGGTCAGGATGTGGTGTAAAATGACTGATGAGACAGATAAATTTAAGATAACTGTTATAGACACAAAAAAAATATATAAAAATAAATTCACAAACTAATATAATTTAATGAGATTTATTAATAAAAATTATTTTACAATATGACGTATCACATCAAGCCACATCCGTTTGTAGATTTACTTTTCTGTAATCCCAACTTTATAGTTAAAGTATTTTTCCTAGATTTAATTATTTTAAATTTTAATGTGTAGTCTAGTGCCGATATGTGGATTATATTATTTCTTAGAAAGTTAAAAGGTGCCATACTTTTATTTGATAATTAAAAGAAGAATCTCACTACATATTAATTAAAGTTAAGTTTATATAGTTGACCAGCAAGAATTGTTTGCAAAGCAGCAAGTCCTTTTACCAAAAGAAAAAAGAAATAAATAACAAAGAATGGATAAAGATAATAATAATAATGCTACTATTCCAAGTCAAAATTCCAAAGCTCCCTCTCTATTTGTGAGTTCGTTAAAAGTTTCAAATGTGGAAAGTTCTCGCCGGGCCGCCCTCCAACTCTCATCCAAACCACAATTCATCGGAAACTAATGTCGCTTACCACAAAAATATATGATGAATTTAATTTTCTTTTTCAATGGGAGTAGAAGAACCAAAAAAAAACATTCCTCACGTGTTTGTTGAAAACTTATGGATTGAAATCTCATAGTTTTTATAAAATCATTTAATAATATTTAAAATTCGTTTTATAAATACTATAAAATTTGCTTCTTGTATGTTTTTTTTTTTTTTTAGCTTAATTTAAATTTTGAAATTTGGATAGCAAATGATGTTTTGATAATGATGATATTGATGACAAAGAACACAACATCAAGAATTAATATGTCGCGAATGTAGGGTCGAATGTGCAAAATTAACAAAGTTCTTGCTTTGGTCCATTTTAATGGCTTGTTCAAATCAAAACCACTCAAATATCAAAATCACAAACCTCATTTTGTTTCCACGACACACAAATCTCTCCCTCTCTCTCATCCCCACAAATGAAAAGCTAAGTACTTGATAGACCCAAATTGAAGAACAATAAAGGCCATGGCTTTTCTTCTTCTCAACCTCTCTCCCTCTCTTCTTCTCCATCACAAATCGAGAGAAAAATCATTCATTCACCCATCATTCTTCCCCAACTCAAATCCCAATTCTCATTCTCACTTTCTGCCTCCTCTCTCCCTCACTTCTACTGCTTCCTTCACCAGCCTCCAATCCCCTCCTCCACTCCAGGACGTGGCTCAGGATAACACTCCCCCCAGTGAGCAGGATAAGCACCAAAAGGACGACTTCTATGTCAACCTTGGCCTTGCTGTGCGGACGCTCCGAGAAGACGTCCCTTTGCTATTTACCAAGGACCTCAATTATGATATTTACAGGTGATTTTCTCGTCTGGGTAGTTCATATTCTTTGTTTTAATCTTCTGGGTTTGTTATGTTTTCTAGGGTTATTGCTTGGTTTCTGAAACAGTTGCTATTTTTGGTTGATTTATTTTAATGTTTTCAGGGATGATATTACATTTTCAGACCCGTTGAATACATTTACTGGTATTGAAAACTACAAATTGATCTTCTGGGCATTGAGATTTCATGGTAAAATCCTGTTCCGAGACATTTCGCTTGAGGTATATCGGATTTGGCAACCTTCAGAGAATCTGATTTTGATAAGGTGGAACTTGAAGGGTGTCCCTCGGGTTCCATGGGAGGCCAAAGGAGAATTTCAGGGCACGTCTAGGTATAAATTGGACCGAAATGGCAAAATTTACGAACACAAAGTCGACAATTTAGCGTTTAATTTCCCGCGGACGCTGAAGCCGGCAGCTTCAGTATTGGATTTGGTGGGTGCATGCCCGGCAAGCCCCAATCCGACATTTTTGTTCGCGCCGGTGGATGTTTATTCATCTTCATGGGTGGAGTTTTATCGGGCAGTAAGGGAGACATTGAAGCGGGAAGGGTACTTGCTTTCACAAGATGGTTTGATTACTTGTTCATAGATAGTGAGCAACTCCATACACCAATCACTTCATAATACATCAGAATTCAACATATATATGTATTTTGTATGATATATTATATTGATCAATAGAAAATAATGGTTCTTGTTGAAGGACTAGGGTGTATATTTAGATAGGCAGGTATGTTGGTGGAGGAAGAGAAGCTTGGGGATGAATGAATGAATGAATATAAATTATATATGTTGAGCTAACAGGGTTCATATATGTATGTATACAAACTATTGATTTACTGTTTTTAGTGAATCTAGTTCTTCATTTATTCTGATTGGCTTCTATCTACTATTGCATTTTTCTGTTTCTTGCACTATAAGAATACACTACCCTGGCTCCCCTGCTGTACCATTTTTCGCCTTTACTCGACCCGTCTTCCTATATTTTGCTCATCATCTTAAATTTTAGGGTTCAGCATAAAGTGATGAGATTGAGATGAGTCTTCCATGCTATCTGCACTGATCACTTTCATCACCTCCAGTTGTTCTTTCCTCAACTTTGTTTTGGATTAACTAGAGTGAGCAATCTAAGAACCAAAAGAAAATGGCTGGATTAACTGGCTAGCTTGCCTACTATTGCATCTTCTCTTGTTTCAGCCCTGTCATCCAAAACCTTGTGTGGTGTCAGAGTGGGTTGTCTACTATTCTCTATGATGGAGTGATGAACACGTGAGAAACTTCTACGTTTAAATGTAAATAATAATAAAAAAGTAATTAATAGTTTCGTTTCCCATTGATGCTGCCCTAGAATTGAGGTTCCTAAGGTTCTAATATCTTTTTTAGTATTATTTTATTAACTATCTTGTTTGTACTTTTACAAACATTCTCAAGGCACTTGAGAAACGTAATTGATGCTTATTGCTTGAGGTGTGAAAGGATGTTTCCCTAGAGAGTTCCACTTTCAACTTCGAATGGCACGGAAAAGTATGATATTGTTTGAAATGTGGCTATAATGCTAGGGCGCAACATACGGAAGTTATAACCATCTTGACATCGTCAATTTTACTATCATCACACCGCAAAATACAAATATATCAGGCAGCTGCTGGCAAATCAAGGCGACTCCAACAAATAATATGGAGAATGTCCAAAGATTAACAACCAGCTGAGGTGTAATTCCTCAATTGTGTAGAATTACTATTGAGCTACAATCCCCAAAGATACAATTTTAGTAGGTATTTCCTGCAAGGTTTCAAGAAAAGGAAAAAAGAAAAAGAAAAAGGTGGTTTTTAGAATTGCAGAAGAAACACAGCATGGCATCATACAAAAGATCCAAATACAACTGAAATCTCACCTGCACACTTTCCATTATGATGCCAATTACAGAGGCTATCCACACCAAGTGTAATCAAAGAGGAAGCCTATCTAAAGTTGTTATTGCTGCAACATTACTGAGATCAGGCTTCAGATATTTTTCGTATGTGACTCTCAACTGTCCTGTTCCAGCATCTTTATGGAATCTTAGGATCATCTCGGCACAATCCCTATGGTGACCGAATTGAAAAATGATTTAGATACTCTGGGAAGCTAAAAGTCATGAAGAAACTGAATCTTGAAAAGTACCTGAGTTGGGATTCTTCATAGCGTGCATGTTTGCAAAGCAAGGGGGTCCAAGCTGGAGTCATGTTCAGGGTACACCTTGCAACATAGATAGCTGATGCACATAGCAAAGAGGGCTTGAACTTTAAAGCTTCATATTGAACTAAGCAAAGTTCAATGAGGTAGAACGCCAAGCGTTCAAGCTGGGAGCAATTTCCAAAAGGGAGCAGAGGCAATCAGCAATTGATGATTACAAAATCATATCTAGTCTGCACTGAATATAGTCTGCCTCCACCAACTAACAATTAATAACATGGCTATTGTAAGTTACCACATACCTTTGTGTCTGACTGAGCAGCCTTGAGAAATCTCAACATAAACACATAAGGAGTAGCAACATTAAGACGAAACTTCAATTTCTTAAGAATAAGCCTCTCCTGTATGGCAAAGCCAATGTGTATCGTTAGCATCATGCAAGTACACTAACCATGGCAATCAAATTTTGAGACGTCATCAGACCCAAGATTTGTGTAGAAAATACGAAATCTAAACAGTTATAAGAATTCTTCTTTCACAGGCTCCTAAACGGTCAAAGACAAACAGTTTAACACATCCCAGGGAAAAAGTAAATGCAAGCAAGGTCATTTAGAATATATTTTCCACAAGTCACTTATTTGTCTGGTGTGTACCACATTAGGTGTGAACTTTGGTATGGGTTTTATATGCTTAAGCCTCCCAATAGCTTAAACTTTTGGGTTAGGAGCTGTTACTTAATATCAAAGTCTGATTTATTGTTTATTGGACCATGTTTCAAAACCGTTTGCTCCAAGGAGTTAGGACGTGTTCAGGGGAGGGCTGGAGTGTTGGAAAGCCTTACAGTGGTTAGCTTTGGAATGCGCTTGTGCACTAACTGGGTCCTCTACCTCATACCTTAAACGATTGGACCTAGAATGAATAAGTACATTCCAAACCATCCACCCTGCTGCTTTCGGGTGGCAGCAATCAAAAGAACAGAAAAATGAACCTGAAAGCAAAGCTTAGAAGTGGGGGCAGGCATACCATTGCAAGCATTTCATCTCTTCTATACGATTCAGCTGATATACTAATTAAGTCCTTGACCTGTATTATAGGGAGAATAAAACTCAGATGACCATGTACTCTGGAAAACACCAGTAGCATTGAAACAAAATTTGTAAGCATGTGATTTGAACATATTGATCTTTACCCTGGGATGCCAGAAGTCTTCATATTTTGATGCCAGCAAGAGTGCAGTAAGACCAACCAACTGCAGTTCATTCTTCTTTATGGTAGCTTGTGAAAGAAATCCATCTAACAAGGTCACCATGAGATATAGAGTTTCTTGCATTAAATCAAATTTGAAGTGTACCTGTAACAGGAGTTGCAAAAAATGCAGCAAAGAAAATGAGCTCAGTAAAATGAATGCATAGATAACCAATATCAGAAAACCTTCATCAGAATGCTTTTCTGTTCGACTGGATGATCAAATTGCCTTATAACCAACCAGAAAGGGAAAAGAAGAGAGAGAGAGAGAGCAAGAAAAAAAGATTTTACCAGAATGCATGGAAGAAAAGATATATACCTCAATTAACCAGTTTATCAGAATACCACGCATATGAGCTGTAATGTCTGTCTGAACTGACATATAATTTGCCAAAGACTGATTCTGTGCCTGCAGTCAAAAGTCAATTTAGCATTAGGCAATAACATCAAACTAAATTGGTTTAGAGAGCAATGCCAGAATGCTAAATTCAAATAATAAGATATAATTAGATATTTGAGAAACATAAGTTAAAAATTGTTAACCCTGGCCAGAATAAAACAGAAACAACAGAATGGTGTAAAAATATGGGAACGGAGACAATAATATTAAACATCACCTCTGTAACCCAATAGTACTGATAGATCTCATCAACATATTCAGCCACTTCCAGTTGATTGCAAATGTCATCAATACTTGGTAGCTCTTCCAACTTCATTGCTTCACCACACTTCTCTATTAACTGCAACATAATAACTATTGTAATTGAAATTCACAAGAACAGGGCCAATGCATTACCAGAGTATAGTGTGCCTCAACCTTTGATCTTGCCATTAAGGAAGATGTATAAGATCTCCTCCGAGCAGATTTTCTAGTAGCAATGATATCTGGTACAACCCTTGGATTGCCATCAGCATCAGATGGAAGCTGTCCTTCTGTGGCTTCTTGTGGATCCACTAATGCAATATTTGCTGGAAGAGATGATGTCACTGCTTCCTCCCTTTTCTTGGATGAGATTGCAGCAACAGTCCGTTTGTTAACATTTGAAATGTTATTGGATTTTAAAGTCCTTTGAGCATGGGTAGCCTTGAGGGTGGTCTTCACAATTGGCTACATCATTAATGAAATTAAAAGGTAATCGGATCGCTAAAACTCAATAGATACAGAATTGTGTCAATATGCTGATTGCAAATCAATTATATTTGAGAAACAAAACTAG